>NW_028097365.1:0-1062 GCF_014824575.4 Sturnira hondurensis | reverse complement strand
TACATGGACAACAACTGAGAAGGGTGGAAATGGGAGGGAGGGGGAGCATGGGAGGTAGGATGGGATGGGAGTAATAGACAGAAAACTGTACTTGAAAAATAATTAAATTAAAAAATTGGAGAAAAATAAAATAAAATAAAAGAGATAAACAGCTTCTTGGAGTGTGACCAAGATTTTTTTTAAGTTTTCACTTTCGTTTGATAATGAAAAAAATAATCTTTTAAATAGAATTTTTCAACTTTTTAAAGCTTTTAACAATTCCAGTATGCGCGAATTATCCTGCATGATTGGTTCTATTATCCAAGACTCTAACTACCGTATTATGCCATGCCAATAGTAATACACACTATTTTGCCTGGATTTTTGAGGAACAAATAAGAATGTGCATCACACATGGGCAGTGCCTGAAATACCTTGTATCTGTTCTTGTGTTTTGTAATTATTTGTTACATAAAATTTCTTGTACCATAACGTTCAAAAATAAAT
Source organism: Sturnira hondurensis (assembly GCF_014824575.4). Classification (NCBI taxonomy): domain Eukaryota; kingdom Metazoa; phylum Chordata; class Mammalia; order Chiroptera; family Phyllostomidae; genus Sturnira; species Sturnira hondurensis. The sequence goes on along the minus strand of NW_028097365.1, from coordinate 576 downwards.
GCTAAAATTCTTTTAGAATACAAAACAACTATCTAAATATAAATAAATATATAATTTAATTTAAAAAATCAGCTCTGGCTGGTGTGGCTCAGTGGAATGAGCACAGGCTTGTGAACCAAAGGGTTGCTGGTTTGATTCCCAGTCAGGGCACATGCCCGAGTTGCAGGCCAGATGTCTGGTTGAGGGTTTGCAAGAGGCAACCACACGTAGATGTTTCTCTCTCTCTCTCCTTCCCTTCCCCTCTCTAAAAGTAAATTAATAAAATCTTTTTAAAAAATTAAAACAAAAAATATTTTTTCCTGAAAGTTTGGGCCAAAGACATGGGTGTATATTATAGACGGGAGCGTATTATACATGGCAAAATACATTAAGTCTTTCTAAATCTTGCCACAGTTGCTATATAAACAGGGTCCCTAAGTAAACTTGGGAACCCTTTGGGGAGATTAGAAAACTACTTCCCTGCAATAACAGAAACTGCCAGGAGATGGCAGGAGGGCAATGCCAAGCATTTCAAAGCTAGCTAGTTTTTTTAAAGCATTTTCTCATTTAACATCAGCATACAAGACCATTAAGTAT
>NW_028097364.1:0-510 GCF_014824575.4 Sturnira hondurensis | reverse complement strand
CCACACGGCACACTAGGCAATGAATGAATGTCAGCTTCCTTCATTCCCAGGAGAAGAGCAAGAGGACAGGGGAGGGGAGGGGAGGGGAGGGGATGGCCACCGCCGCCAACCCCACGCGGAGCCCCCGAGTCTGGCGGGGAGAATATGTGTTCGGAGGGAGGGAGATGGCTCCATGATTGGGAGGAGGGAATATTTTAAAACAATGTTAACAGCCACCTGAGAATAAGGACAAGAAAATTCCGCGGTCATGGGGTGAAGTGACAACGGAGATCCTGTAGAGCCAGCAGAAACTCCGGGCCTGGAGCACACGGGTCACGTTATTTTTGGGAGTCGCAGGTTCTCTCCCTGCCCTGCCTCCTCCGGGGTCAGCGGAGGATCGTAGATACGCTGCTCACGTCCACCCGGCTCTGCCCTGTGCCAGACAAGGGGACCGTCCCTCCTCATCTCCCCAGGGTGGGGAGAAGAGTCCATCTGTGCTGCCGGTTTAGGTGGGAAATGGTTTGGAGGAGA
>NW_028097363.1:0-1175 GCF_014824575.4 Sturnira hondurensis | reverse complement strand
TCTGGGACTTTGAGTTCTTCTTGTGCCATCTTTTGGGCTGTTCGTGCCTGTTTCATAGCAGGATCGGAGCCCTAAAGTGTTCACTAGAGCAGGGCAACTCAGTCGCTGGGTTGTGACGTTGTATGTGGGGGCGGGGTCAAAGAGGAACAATTGTGTTCTGTGTGCCACCTGCCGCCGCGGCCCCCACAGGCGCCGCAGCCACCACAGTCACGAAGCCCACGCGTTTCGTTCCACTGCACGCGAGTGTGCCACCGCCATCAGCCCTCCACCACTGGGTTCACCCCCTGGGGCCTGCGTGTCCCGTCTCACTGTTCGCGAATGTGCGACCACGGTCAGTCTGCCCCACACCCCGACTGGTTCCAGGCTGCCTGTGCGCCTAGGTCCGGGGATCTGTCCTGCCCGACTCTGCTCTGCTGCTGGCTCCGCCCCTCTTACCATCCCCGTTGAACGGTTCGTAGTTGTCGGACTTCCGTATAATTCAGTGTTCTGGTCTTTGGGTGTGTCCTTGTTCTCCAAACCTTTGTTGTATTCAAACTTGGCTGTGGGAGAAGGCACAGTATTTCCACCTATGCCTCCATCTTGGAGGAAGTCCATTTATGCTTCTTATTCTGTGTACCTTTTCCCGTATCTTCCTCCTCCCTTTCCCCACTAATAACCCTCCATATCTCTGATTCTGTTCCTGTTCTAGTTGTTTGTTTAGTTTCTTTTTGTTTTTGTTTTCTTAGGTTTGGTTGTTGATAGTTGTGAGTTTGTTGTCATTTTACTGTTTATGTTTTTGACCTTCTTCCTTTTCTTAGATAAGTCCCTTTAACATTCAATGTAGTGAGGGCTTGGTGATGATGAACTCTCTTAACTCGACTTTATCTGGGGAGCACTTTATCTTCCCTTCCATTCTAAATGATACAGCAATGATGGATGTAGGTCCTTGTCTTTCATGATTTTGAATACTTTTTTCCAGCCCCTTGCCTGCAAGGTTTCTTTTGAGAAATCTGTTGATAGTATTATTGGAACTCCTTTGTAGGTAACTCTCCTTTTGTCTTGCTGCTCTTAAGATTCTCTCCTTATCTTTACTCTTGAGTAATGTAATTATGATATGCTTTGGTTTGTGCTTCCTTGGGTCCAGCTTCTTTGGGACTCTGAGCTTCTTGGACTTCCTGGAAATTTATTTCCTTTGC
>NW_028097362.1:0-1005 GCF_014824575.4 Sturnira hondurensis | reverse complement strand
CCTTATTATATGAAATGTTAAAGGAACTTATCAAAGAAAAAGAAGATCAAAAACTATGAACAGTAAAATGACAACAGACTCACAACTATCAACAACTGAAACTAAAAAACACAAAAACAAAACAAAACAAAACTAAGCAAGCAAAAAGAACAAAAAGAATCACAGAAATGGAGATCACCTGGAGGGTTATCAGTGGGGGAGTGGGAGGGAAAGAAAGGGGGAAGAAGAAAAAAGAGGCAAAATAAACAGAGTGCTCCACTCTCCTCCTTTTCCCTTTCTTCCAAGTCTCTTTTCTGCCCTCTCCTCCTCTTCCCTCCCCTCCCCTGCCCCTGAAACCATGACGCACCACCTAGATGCCCTTGAGCACCACGGGCGGCCTTCTTCAGCTGCTGGAATGATGGGCACAGAAAGCTCACAGCTGAGGCCCTCTCTGGGCATAGCCCACGGCCTAAAGGGACTGGCTCACCAAAGCTATGCCCTCTCCAGGGGTAGCCCACACTAACAGCTGCTCGATGGAAGGAGACAGAGCTGCTTCCTTTGCCACAATTCAGAAACACTCCGAAAGGCCACCTCAGCTCGGAGCCTCTCATAGCACCAGCTGAATCTTTTGTCCCACCAGCACCTCTTCCTTTTCCCAGCGCTGCTTCCCTATTTCCTGAAAGGGGCAGGGTGAGCAGTCTTCACTGAGCTTCCTGCTTACCAATGCCCTCTCAGCTTCATTCTAAGAACTCCTAAGACTCTCTCTTCCTCTTTCTCTTTTAAAACATCTAGTCTCTTTTTATTCAACTTTCCGAAAAGCTTTGTCATGGAAAAAGACTCTCTGAGTATATTTGCTGCCAAAGGACCTTAATTGAGGCTGAAAGTGTCTCATCTTTGTAATCTCTATATTATATGAATACTGCACAGGGTCTAGTATGTAACTGCCTTATCAATAAATGATGTCAAATATGTCAATATTTGGTGGATGAATGTATATAAGGAGGAAAATACATTATACATTTTGAT
>NW_028097361.1:0-636 GCF_014824575.4 Sturnira hondurensis | reverse complement strand
GAGAGTTATTGGCTCTGGGACTCTGAGTTCTTCTTGCGCCATCTTTTGGGCTGTTCGTGCCTGTTAAGTAGCAGGATCAGAGCCCAAAGGTGTTTACTAGAGCAGGGCAACTCAGTTGCTGGGTTGTGACGTTGTATGTGGGGGCGGGGTCAAAGAGGAACAATAGCGTCCCATCTGCCGCCTACCGCCGTGGCCCCCACCAGTGCCGCAGCTGCTGCTGTCACCAGGCCCATGTGTTTCGTCCCACTGCACGCGAGTGTGCCACCGCCATCAGCCCTCGCACGCTGGGGCCTGCGTGGTCTGTCTCACTGTGCGCGAATGTGCAACGGTGGTCAGTCTGCCCCACACCCTGACTGGTTCTGGGCCACTTGCGCGCCTAGGCCGGGGAATTTGTCCTGCCCGACCCTGCTCCGCTGCTGGCTCTGCCCCTCTTACCGTCCCTGTTGAAGGGTTAGAAGTAGTCGGACTTCTATATAATTCAATTTTCTGTTCTATGGCTGTGTCTTTGTTCTCCAAACCTTTGTTGTATGCAAACTTGGTTGTGGGAGAAGGCACAGTGTTTCCACCTATGCCTCCATTTTGGCGGAAGTCAACTTTAAAAAAATTTAATGATTAAAAATGTTCTGTATCATATTA
>NW_028097360.1:0-623 GCF_014824575.4 Sturnira hondurensis | reverse complement strand
TGTGTCTTTTCAAAATAATAAAAATGATAGAAAAACCTTAGCAATATTCAAACGACCAGTGTTGTATCTGGAAACAGAGACAATGGTCTTTCATCTGAGACACACATGACTGTAGTTTTCAGTGGATGCCCCCTGCCTTGCCAGGGTTGAGTGTCACCTGAGGGCTCGCTCCCACCAGGAAAGTGTTTGTACTTGTGCTGAGAAGTCCTGGTTGGTAGCAGTATTTCATTTTCTCATCTGAGATGCAGAGAAGTCCTCTTCTCTTGGAGATCACTGTGCTGTCTTATGCTGCCTGTGTTCAGGACTGCCCTACTTTGCATTTTGCTGCATGCATTGTGCTTCGTCTAATTTTGGAGTCTAGAATGATGGGAAAAACACAGCTTTAATTGTCAGTTGTACTAGTTGTTCCTAAGTATATTTTATTGGTGTTCAATATCAAAGTTAAGGAATAGTATTTCTTGGCTCCTTTCTAGTAAATCACAGGACTTTGGTTTGCTTCCCAAACCTGCACGCTTGAACCTCACTTTGGCCCACAATAACGCAGTACACCTTACACACCCGCTCTTTAAACACTGGATCCAGAGAAGACTGTATTCTCAGACCATAAATCTCTGTTATGGATT
>NW_028097359.1:0-678 GCF_014824575.4 Sturnira hondurensis | reverse complement strand
TTAGAAAATGAAACTCCAGTTGGAAGGAACTCTCGGCCTATGGAACCTCGGGTGGGTCGCGGGGAGCGGTGAGCCTGCTGCTTCCTGAATGGGCACAGTGGGGTCTGGAACTCGTCGGGAAAAATGGCAGCAATGACGGTCATTAGCCGAGTGTGGCCACGTCTCCCAGGCCCCGGCCACCCCAGCAGCAGCTGACGACGGAGCAGAACCACTTCTGGAAGCTCCAGAGCCCGGGACTCCGGTGCGGGAGCAGGGCGGCCTGGTTCCCACCCACCCCAGCGGCTTCCGCAGTTGGGATGGCTGTTTCCACCAGTAAGCACAGGGCGTGTGTGTGTGTGTGTGTGTGTGTGTGTGTAGGGGTGTGGCAGAGAGAAGTGCCGTGTCCTTTGTCTTAACAAGACTGGCGTATGAACCAGGATGAGTGGCCCATAGGGTCTGAAATTACTCCTGTCAGGGCTGGGCCCTCATGCCACCTGGGTCGGGGCACTGCGGGCGTGCCCCGAGGGTCCCCAAGCCTCGAAGGCCAGCCCCCGTGGTGGACACAGGAGACAGCCCGTGGCACTACTGTATGCTGGGCCCCTCATGGGCCTCTCTCCTGGAAAGGAAGGGGGTGGTAGCCCTGTGTCACCACTGGGGGACATGGCTCCCACTCCCCCTGGAGTGAGCTGTGCAGTGTAG
>NW_028097358.1:0-1213 GCF_014824575.4 Sturnira hondurensis | reverse complement strand
GGGCTGTTCTTGAGTCATAATGTTTGGTCTGTTTGCACCTGTTATGTATGAGGGGTGGAGCCTTAGGTGTTCACCAGGGCCAGGTGACCCAGTCTCTGGGTTGTGACGCTGTATGTGGGGGCAGGGTCAGAGAGGGGAAAAAAAATGGCGCTTTGCTCTGCTCAGCTCTCTTTGATTTCTGTCTCCTCTGCGGCTTCCCACAAGCAAATTGTGCCCCTTTGGTGCTGGTTCCTGGGTGTGTGGGCCCGTGTACTCTCCAGTACCCTGTGGGTCTCTCCAACGAACTCTCTGTGACCCTGGGAGCCTCTCCCAGCCCCTTGGCCCTGAGAAAGGCTTTCCAATTGGTGCTTTCAGGCTCTAATTCCCATCGTTGGGGCCCTAGCCTGAGTGGTCTGAATCACTGTTTGCACCTTCACTTGTTTTATCTGCCCTCCAATGTGTGACCGCAGTCAGCCAGCCGCCCTGTGCCCTCACTGGGTGCGCCTGTCACCACCCTACGCCTGGGATCCACCAACTGCCTCTGCCTCCACCTCCGCTCCTGTGTCAGTCGGACCAAACGATTTTTCCAGCCCGACCCCGCTCCGCCGCTGACTCGGCCCCTCATATCAGTCTGACTGAGTGGTTGTGGTTGTCCGACTTCCGTACAGTTCAATTTTCACTGTTTTGCCTGCATTTTTGTTTCTAAAACTTCGCTGTCCTTAAATTTAGTTGTGGGAGGGGGCACAGTGTTTTCACCTACGCCTCCATCTTGGCCGGAAGTCCCAGCTCTGCAAGTTTTGCTGGAGCCCGTGGTCACACTCTGCAGGAGTGAGGGTGGGAGAAAAAGACTGTCCCCTGCATACTGGGGGGCAGTTCTCTGCTGCTTCTGATCACTGAGGTGCAGAGAGTCTGGCAGCTATTGTTTCTCCTTCCCCCACTGTTGCCATCCCCTACTCTGGCTCAAGTTACTTCCTGAGGGGGTTCAGAGGGCCAACAACTCTCCTCCCCTATTTTTCACACTTTCCCCTTTCAGGATGCAGACAGTAAAGACTAGGACATTAAAAATAAACAAGTGCATTTTCAGGGAAAATTAAGTGACCACACATGCCCAGGATGATGCTCTCAAGAGACATTAAGTTTACTCCTCAATTCTCAGCACAGGATCAGGCCACAACAATTTTTAAAAACAACAACAAAAAAATCCCCACTGAACCCTGTGAAGGGTGAATATGAC
>NW_028097357.1:0-2560 GCF_014824575.4 Sturnira hondurensis | reverse complement strand
TTATCCCTTTCGGGGCTCAGGTGAGAAGTCTCCTTGGGTTACACAGTCAAAGTTTTTATTTCGTTATTTTCAGAGAGAGAGGGAGGGAAACATGGGTGTGAGACAGAAACACCCATCGGTTGCCCCTCACACGTGCCCCAACCCAGGCATGTGCCCTGATAGGGAACTGAACCCCGGACCTTCCAGTTCACAGGACAATGCTCCAACCGACTGAACCACATGGGCCAGGGCACGCAGTTCATTTTAAATTAAAAAAAAAAAAAACCCAAATAACAACCCCTGCAACCAACAACAAAACATTCTAACCAAAACCAACTCAACACCCACCAACGAAAGCCTGAAAAGTTCCACTTTATCATGAAAAACCTGAAGAAATAAGGAGGAAAGCTTAGACCCAGAGAAGGTAGCCCAACTTGAAAAGGCTTGTCTGGGACCAGCTAATAAGTTGATCAGTGGCTACCTGAAATAACACATACATGTTTTAAGCTCTTTTCTCTGGGTGGGAATTTGATGCCCTGTGTATGGTCTTAGGCTGAGAGAATCTAATTCCTATTGTTCTGCCAATTTAAGGAGGCGACTCTCGTAAGGGAGTCCATCTTTATGGCTCCCTTTTCATGCACATGGAAAGCACATTGTTCAGCATCACTGGGGAGTCCTGTGCACTGGGCCCTGGACCACAGGCTCTTAACTTTTTGTGTGTGTGATAACATATCTGAAAATATTAAAAGCATCCGTGGTCTTCCAGGAAAACAGAAACAAAAATGAAACACATGTATTAGCATTTATACAACATTTCGTGTTATACCCATTTACTTTTACTCAGGGATCTGTGCAATTCTTTTTTAGGTACGCTGCTGGCTTGCAGTTGTAAGTTAATTTCCCCTTTCTGTTTTGGTTTCCAGAATGTTCTTTGTTCCACAGTCTGGGGGGATGTTGTTCTGTTAATGGTTCAAATACCGATGCAATTTCTTCAGAGTCTTGTCTACAACTGGGCAACTAATGTTTGTGAAGTAAGTAAGGGGAATGAATAATTTAGTTTCATCGTTTTCTTGAACATGACAGCGCGTTGTCATGCACACTCAGATTCGGATGCATGGCTAACCCCTGCCTTCCGGGTTTTCTATTTTGGGAGGGAAAAAATGCACAGCACACATTTCCTCCCCCAAGAATCAAAGGCAGTGTAATGGATGTTGTAACACAGAGAAAAGCTTCGAAATGTGAGTGGACGAGATCATGCATGGCTTTCCTTACTACACCCGCGGAAGCGCACTTTCAATAGACACACATGAAGTGCACGTGTGTAAAGCAGGGTCACGTGGCCGTGACAATGGGTTGACGGTGCCCTTGTGTGAGATTCTCCCAGGGCGCTGATGCTGAGTTTTAACAGCGCTCGGCTGTCCAAGCCAGGCCATAGTTTCTTCCTGTGAAATATTTTCATCATTGAGAATAACCAAATTATGATGACTGTTTCTATTTTCTGCTATTTAAAAATCTTGAGGCACAGGCCCTGGCTGGTGTAGCTCAGTGGATTGAGCGCAGGCCTGCCAACCACACGATCGCAGTTCGATTCCCAGTCAGGGCACATGCCTGGGTTGCAGGCCAGTTCCCAGCAGGGGGACTTGTGAGAAGCAACCATACATTGATACTTCTCCCACTCTCTCCTTCCCTTCCCCTCTAAAGATAAATAAAAATTTTTTAAAAGAGAGAGAAAACCCTTTAATAATAAAAAAATCTTGAGGCACGGATCCCAAAAGGCTTTCTGTGTATTCCCTGTTCAGAATGGGGCAACCGGAAGACAGAAATGCCCACGCTCCTCTGTCGACGGCAGAAACTTCCCCTGGGCAGGGGTCTCAGCCCACGTTCTGGTGACAGAGGTAAAAATACAAGCCGCCATGCATCTGGCCGAATACACCATGTTTTATCGCAAGGCGAAATTCTTTCCTCACCCCAGCTGGCGAACAGTTATGCCCCGGAGCCCAGGACGGTCATGCCTTGTAACTTTTTAACCTAGTTAGGGTAACTGCCAATATTATTCCTATTCACAGAAATGTCTAATCCTTTCTTGAATCTTGCTAGACTATTTGCCTCAACAATATCCTGAGGCAGTGAATTCCACAGGTAGATTATACGCTGTTTTAAAAAAAAGCATTCCCTTTTATTCACTTTAAATTTGTTACCTTTTAACATCACAAGATGGCCCTTGTTTTTGCGTTAAGTGGCGCAGGGCGCAGGCATTTCAAATTGAGCCTTCATTCTTCCAAGCACTTTCTTTGCCATTATTAAAGTGTGATCTTTGTATATTTTCCATCTGGCATATATGACCTTTGTTGAATAAGATGATTGGCATAAATACACAGTAGGCACTGGAAAAAGAAAAGCTCTCCTTGGCAGTCAATGTCATTTCTTGGACAATTAGTTTATCGAGTACCTACTATGTGCAGGAACTTTTCAAAGTATCGCCCAGCCAGCTCTGAAAAAGACGCGCGGTCCTTGTTCCGAAGCATCTGATTTTCTAGGGAAAAAAGCCACAGGAAAATAGTGAATGAAGATACACACTGCG
>NW_028097356.1:0-798 GCF_014824575.4 Sturnira hondurensis | reverse complement strand
TTCCATGCCTCCCTGGATTTGTACGTTCCAGCCACGAAATGATCTTTTATTATGGTAATGGCTCCAGTCGTGCCTTTTGTTTTTGTTGTCATAACACGTTAGCTCATGGAATGGAAAGACTCTTTCAAAGCACTGTTGCTCTGAGAGGAAGGTCAAAGCAAAGTGTTACTATTAAAATCCATTTTTAATAGTAATATTAACCTTCTGGTACCATGTGTCAAGTTCTAATTCTTGAAATAGTCCATAAGAAGATCTTGGACAACTACAAGGTCAAGTTGAATGGAGGTCTGATGACTATGGAATTGAAGAAACCACATCCATCCTGATTGATAGGAATGACACAGATGCAGAATGGGCTGGCCCCATGTCCATGAGCACAAAACCTCAGGAGGACATCTCCGACATGAGGAGTCCTGGACCCACAGTGGCCCTCCAGCCCAGGATTCCTATGCCCACCACATCTGGCTGTGAAAACCAGTGGGGACTGACTTGGTGGAGGAGGCTGCAAGAGCTCTAAGCAGCTGCTTTTGGGAACCCACACAGGGACTCACCTACTCAGACTCACTCCCTCTGAGCCCCAGCACCAGCAGCTTGAAGGCCACCAGTGGTGCAGAGGGAGGGACTCAAGCGTCTGGCATCAGGACGAGCAGAGGCCAGTGTCCCTTTGCTAAACCCTCCCCCACAGAGCTGGTAGGCTGATACCATACCTGAGACTCCATCAACGTGGTTAATGCCGTGTGACCCAACTTGGAGATGCACAGAGGCCCTGCCGCACCCAACTCATGGGCCCACCCAAGG
>NW_028097355.1:0-854 GCF_014824575.4 Sturnira hondurensis | reverse complement strand
AAAAAAGAGCAACCACGGGACCATTTGTGACTGACTTTGGTCACAAAATGTGTCTGTACCCATTTTCACAATGTAAAACCATTTATTGTTTTAAATTTTAATATAAATGTGAGTATGCCTGAGTTTATAAATATCAAGGTTTATTGGGGAATATTATTGCTAAGTGCAGGATCAATGGCATGAATGCAACTCACTGGTGGGAAACATCTCAATACCTTTTGAGGTATTCATGCATATTTTTAATCTTCCTGGAATGCTGTGAGAAGTAATTGCTAGAAAATATACAGGAAATACTTTGAGTTTCTTTAAAGAAAGCAACTCTGTAAATAGAATATAACTGGTAGGTCTTGATAGCTTCCAAAATTTTTGCTCAAAAGTTAATGTGGCCCTGGCTGTGTGGTTCAGTGGAATGAGCATGAGCCTTTGAAGCAAAGGGTCTCCGGTTTAATTCCAGTCAGGGCACATGCCTGGGTGGTGGGCCAGGTCCCCAAGTAGGGGGTACATGAGAGGCAACTGTACATTGATGTTTCTCTCCCTCTCTTTCTCCCTCCCGGCCCCTCTCTCTAAAAATAAATAAAATCTTTTTTTTAAAGAAGTCGATGTGGAATTTACTTCCTGAAATGGACTCAGATTCTGTCAAGTTCTTTTTGCTTTCATAGATTTTTTTTTAAAAAGACAAGATATTTTGGATTTAAACTAGTAAGTGACCATCCCAGAGTAATTTTCAATCTTACTGTATTTTGTTTTAAAAAACAAACTATAGCCCTGGCTGGCATAGCTCAGTGGATTGAGCGCGGGCCTTCGAACCAGACGATCGCGGTTCGATTCCCAGTCAGGGCACATGCCTGGGTTGC
>NW_028097354.1:0-2046 GCF_014824575.4 Sturnira hondurensis | reverse complement strand
CATAGAATAGCTGAATGGATAAGAAAGCATGACCCACACATATGCTGCCTAAAAGAGACCCACCTGAGGACAAAAGACCACCACAGACTGAAAGTGAAAGGATGGAAACAAATTTTCCAAGCAAATGCACATGAAAAAAGAGCCGGGGTAGCAATCCTCATATCGGACAAAATAGACTTCAAAAAAAAAGGCTATAAAGAGAGACCCAGAAGGTCACTTCATAATACTCAAGTAACGAATCCACCAAGAAGACATTAACATCATAAATATATATGCACCCAACGCAGGAGCACCCACATATATAAAGACAATCCTAGAGGACCTCAGAAAAGATATTGACAGCAACACAACTATAGTAGGGGATTTTAACAACCCACTGTCAAAAATGGACAGATCTTCCAAACAATATATCAACAAAGATATAGCCACACTAAACAACACCCTAGATGAAATGGACCTAATTGATATATATAGAGCCATCCATCCCAAAGAAGCTAAATACACATTCTTTTCCAGTGCACATGGAACATTTTCAAAGATAGGTCACATGATAGGACACAAAACCAGTCTCAACAACTTCAGGAAAATAGAAATCATACCAATCATCTTCTCTGGTCACAAGGGACTGAAACTGGAAACCAACCCCAAAGGAAAAAAAAAACAAAACACCAAAAATCACAGAGACTGAATGGTATGCTATTAAACAATGAAAGGGCCAAGATTGAAATTAGGGAGGAAATCAAAAAACTTCTTGAAACTAATGAAAATCAACTCACCACAACCCAAAACTCATGGGACACAGTGAAGGCGGTCCTGAGAGGGAAGATCATAGCAATACAGGCTTACCTAAAGAAAATAGAAACATTTCAAACAAACAACCTCACCCGACGCCTGCAAGGACTCAAAGAACAACAACAAAGACAGCCCAGAGCAAGTACAAGGAAGGAAATAACCAAGATCAGAGCAGAATTAAATGACATAGAAACTAAAAACACAATTCTAAGGATCAATGAATCTAGGAGTTGGTTTTTTGAAAAGATAAACAAAAGAGACAAAACTTTAAGTAGGCTCATCAAGAAAAGAAGAGAGAGGACACAAATAAACACAATCAGAAATGAAAGAGAAGAAATTACAACTGATACCACAGAAATAGAAGGGATTGTAAGAAATTATTATGCAGAACAGTATGCCAAAAAATTTGAAAACCTAGGTGAAATGGACAAATTTCTAGAAAAATGTAATCTTCCAAAACTCAATGAAAAAGAAGCAGAAAACCTGAACAGGGCAATAACAGCAAATGAAATTGAAGCAGTAATCAAAAAACTCCCATCACACAAAAGCCCTGGACCAGATGGTTTCACAGGTGAATTCTGCAAAGCTTTTAAGGAAGAGCTAACCCCTATTCTTCACAGACTATTCCAAAAAATCCAAAAGGAGAGAAAACTCCCCAAATCTTTTTATGAAGCCAGCATCACCCGAATTCCAAAGCCAGATAGAGACACAACAAAGAAAGAAAATTACAGGCCAATATCACTGATGAACATAGATGCTAAAATCCTAAATAAAATATTGGCAAACGGAATCCAACAATGCATCAAAAAGATCATACACCACAACCAAGTGGGATTCATCCCAGGGATGCAAGGATGGTTCAATATCCGCAAATCAATACATGTAATACACCACATAAACAAAAGCAAAGACAAAAACCACATGGTCATATCAATAGATGCGGAAAAAGCTTTTGATAAGGTTCAGCACCCATTTATGATAAAGGTACTCAGAAAAATGGGAATAGAGGGACCATTCCTCAACATAATAAAGGCCATATATGAAAGACCTACAGCCAACATTATACTCAATGGGGAAAAGTTAAAAGCTTTTCCACTAAGACCAGGAACAAGACAAGGTTGCCCACTTTCACCACTTCTATTCAATATAGTATTAGAAGTTCTAGCCACAGCCATCAGACAAGAAAAGGAAATAAAAGGCATGCAAATCGGAAAGGAGGAAACAAAACTGTCATTGTTTGCAGATGACATGATA
>NW_028097353.1:0-2523 GCF_014824575.4 Sturnira hondurensis | reverse complement strand
GCAATGGAGGGGCCGTGGGTCTGTAGGCTCTCTGTTCCACATAAACACAGCGGCCAGAGGACAAGAAGCGAAATTGTGATTGAACAATAGGGGTCCCCGTGTCTGACATCTGCACAAAGTTAAATGCTTGTCCCTGTGAGGGAGTATCTGTTTATTAGGGTTCACTGGGCAGTAAGAAACCTTACTATGTCCCTGATCTATCAACCTGCAGGTTTCTAATGTGATTTCTTTGGGAAAAAAAATGCTTTTAGAAATAGAGCAATGCATTACTCAGTCAATAGAAATGAATAGCAGTCTTTCATTAACAAAGAAAATTGATTTTCACCTCCATTTCAGAAGAGAAGTTGAGGTATTTACTTGTGCGGAAAAATTCCTTTTCTCTTTCACAGGCTACAAGTTCTTTGCGCTCTAGGAGAGCAGTTAGAGGCAAAAAAAAAAAGTCACAAACCTTTTAATATTTTATCTTCTGTAAACCATCGGACCATGTGTTCACTAGTCAAGAAAGATAAATGAAATTTCTGTGACAAAAAAAGGCCCTCTTGATTTTTGTTTTCTGTTTGAAATCTGTTCTTCCTTTATGAAGAGCATTTGTGAATTAATGTGAATGAAACTTGGCCCACTGGCATCTGAAAACCCCAGGTCTGTAGGCCTTTTATTTAAACTATATGATGTCGTTTAGGCAGCCATAGGTTAGAGGGAGGATTTAGAAGGTCAACAGGAAAAGCAGACAAAGAGCTAGTTTTCTTCCTAGGACTTTTGAGTAGTATAAACGTCTGTATAGATCACTATCTTTAAAAAGATGACAACGTTATTTTCTTGCCCAGCTAATGGCACTGAAAGAAAGCTGCTTAATCTAGAGCAGGAGTCTATAAATCACAAATCCGAGTCTACTAATATCATTAGTTTGCACTTACATAAGTGATTTCACTGCTACAAGTCAAAGCAAGCTCAGTTTTAAATCATTATTAGAGCATTCTATCATTTGGGGTATATTTTCCTACTGTTTTTTCATTAGCCTCTTGAAAGAAAACAGCTGGCACTAATCATATAGTAAGAGGGATTTGCTGAGACTTTTAGATAATTAGTAAAAAATACTCAAACAGCTGTGTTTGTAATAGTCAACATTTGGAATATAACTTACATAACCTAATAATACCTTGGAATACCCAAACCCTCAAATTTCACTATTGGAAGTTTCCTAGAAAAAAGTTATCCATTAGGCTTGAAACACATGTATTAGCCTAAAAAACAGTTTTTGTGAGAATTAAAATTTATATAATTCTCATATACTATTTTGCCAAAAACAGAAGAAAGTGGTGTGTGATGTTTTCCCATGCTTTAAAGACCGAGGGAGAGGCCATTGGAACATGTCAAGCCAGCAAGACCTTTTGAGAGGAACAGAACCTATGAAAATTTGAAACAAAATGTCAAGGGGAAAAATTACAGATTGTTACAAAAAGCTTTGTTTTGTGCACCAAAGTCCATTTTACTGAGATTTTCGAGTGTGTAATTCACATTTTCTGAGTAGAGAGTAGTATTCAGATAGGTCATTTTGCAGGATAATATTCTTCAAATGCTGTGGGAATTTAGATGTAAAACAAGGAGGAAATTTTGCATTATGATAGCTCGTCTGTGTTGTTAAGCATTTACTTAATATCAGCATCGTATTTTGAGTTGACCTTGGAAATAATAAAAAGGTTCATGGCCATGACAGTGTCTCAGTTTTCAGGGTTTAGATTCCCAATCTAAAGGGTGACCTTGTAGAAAATCAATCAGTTGTTTCTTATCTATTTGAGTAAAACTTATCTTAAATTGTAGACATAAAAAAATTTGTGTTTGAATTTTATAAGTTTGTAACCAGAAATTCACAAAATTTTCACAAACATTCACAAAACCCTAGGAAACCAAACTCATTGATCAAGGAGAAAATCTTTCCTTAAATAAGTTGGCAACTCACATCAGAACTAAAGGCATGTAATTCATAAGTATGTTTGTAATTTTGCCCCTCTGCGGCGATTGGTGGGTTAGTGTGGCGTAGTCATCCGTAACACATGCCAGACTCTGGAGTCCCATGCTGGAAAAATCTCAGGGGGTGCCCAGGTGCTTCTTTCTGTCTGCAACCGGTCACACAGGGGCAGGATGTTAGGAGAGGCTTCCCAGGCACTGTCCTCAGCCACCAGCTTTGGGAGCCCTCACCACACACCTGAGAGAAGAGCTGTTACAGGAGGAAACAAAGTGTCCCCATTTTCTCTGCTGAAACCTGAACTATTTCTAGGTTCGCTAAAGCAGAAAGAGGGAGGAAGGAAAGGCAAAGGACAGGAGAGAAAATACTTCCTGTGTGGCTTTTAAAGATCTGAGAAGAAAAAAGTGTTCTTATTAATGTTGTGAATCTGTTTTAAGAGTTTTCTAGATCTGTTGCACCACTGAATATTCAATACATACAGATCCACAATGTATCTCTGAATCTGTAGGGCCCCAGTGTTTCCGAATCCAGAAACTCGTAGGTGTTAGACAATAAACCAG
>NW_028097352.1:0-813 GCF_014824575.4 Sturnira hondurensis | reverse complement strand
GACCTTGGACTAGATGGGACCTGGTCATTGCTTTTGGAACCCTAAGTTTGTGCAGCAGACCATTGCTTCCCTCCTTCCTGCTGTCTTGTCTGGGCAGAGAGCTTCAGCCTCCATTGCCATTCTTGCCGAGGCTGGACTTTCTTCACCAGGAGTCCATCCTCTCAGAGCTCTGGATTAGGTGAGGCCAAGGGTGCAGTAAGTACTCCAGGAAAGGGTCAGAGGGAGCCAAAGCCAAGCCCATTCACCTGAGGTCTTTTGACAGTCAGGAGCCAATTGTTGTTTGTTTGCCTGATTAACTAGTTCATGATTTGTTTGCAATGCTAAAAGGAGAAGTGAACATTGAAGTCAGCAACAGATGGGTCATTGCTCATGACTCACTGATGAAATCGCAGTTGAGTTGGCAGAGAGAAGCATAAAGTATTTCAAGTGAATGTAGAACACGTGCAATGAATTTTGCCACTAAAGGGAGCAGGAAAATAGAGTACTAGGTGCAGAGAGCTGTCCAATAAAGTGAGGGTAGTTCTTTATTTTTGTCATGGGGAACACTCAAGACTGTTTCATATTGATGAGACAGATCCGTATTCAATATACATCTTGCAAATATTACCTTGCAACAATGGTCATGAGACCTACATCCACAGTATCTTCTTTTACTCTGGGTATTCAGTTAGCATGAAAAATAATGTATAAGTAAAAGGAGGTGTGCTAAATAGCTTACTTTTGCCATCACTTCATTACCTGCGATCTCAATAAATTTGTGGGGTATTCATTTTTCTCCCTATTATAAATTGTCTGCAACTTTCTGACATTTGC
>NW_028097351.1:0-945 GCF_014824575.4 Sturnira hondurensis | reverse complement strand
TGCCCTGTCCTCCAGTTGCCACCTTGCTGTGAGTCCTCTTGACCCTAGCTGCTCATCTTCACCCTTCCTACCACTCTGGATGAATTTTTTTTCTGTAATTCCTTGGTTGTCAAACTTCCCTACAGTTCAATTTTCTGGCAGTTTTTGGTTGTTTTTTGTTTGTTTGTTTGTTTTTTTAATTTGTACTTGACCTTCATTTCATTGTGCACAGGTCACAGTGTACTTCCATCTTGGCTGGGAGTTTTATTTTCATCCCTTCCATTCAACATAGTATTGGATGTCCTAGCTACAGTGATCACACAAGAAGGAGAAATAAAAAGCATCCAAATTGGAAAGGAGAAAGCAAAACTGTCATTGTTTGAAGATGACATGATAGTGTACATGGAAAATCTTGTAGACTCTACCCCAAACCTACTGCACCTAATAAGTGAATTTGGTAAAACAGTGGGACACAAAATTAATATTCAGAAATTGAAGGCATTTTTGTACAATGAAATGTCAGAAAAAGAAATCGGAAAAAAACATCCTATTGATGTAGTAATAAGAAAAATAAAGTACCTACAAATAAACCTAACCAAGGAGGTAAAAGACCTGTACTCAGAAAACTACAAAATACTGCTAAAAGAAATCAAGAAAGACACAAACAAAAGGAAGCATGTACTATGTTCATGGATTGGAAGAATTAACAACATCAAAATGCCATTACTACCCAAAGCAATTTATAGATTCAGCGCAATCCTTACTAAAATAACAATGGCATATTTCACAGATACAGAACAAACATTTCAACAATTTATATTCGACCAACAGCATACACCACAGACAAAATAAACTCAAGATGGAAAAAAGACTTAAATGGAAGTGGTGACAGAATAAAGTCTCAAGAGGAGAATATAGGCAGGGAAATCTCAGATATTCCATGCAACAATATCTTCAGTCATACAT
>NW_028097350.1:0-1052 GCF_014824575.4 Sturnira hondurensis | reverse complement strand
CGTCCTGTCTGCTGCCTGCCGCCATGGCCCTCACCGGTGCCACAGTTGCTGCCGTCACCGGGCCCAGGCATTTCGTCCCACTGCACGCGAGTGTGCCACCGCCGTCAGCCCTCGCCCCCGGGGCCTGCGTGGTCTGTCTCACTGTGCGCGAATATACACCCGTGGTCTGCCCCGCACCCCAACTGGTTCCCGTCTGCCTGCGCGCCTGGGTCGGGGGCCCTGTCCTGCCCGACCCTGCTTGCTGCTGGCTCCGCCCCTCTTACCGTCCCCGTTGAACGGTTAGATATAGTCGGACTTCCGTATAATTCAATTTTCTGTCTTTTGGTTGTGTCTTTGTTTCTCCAAACCTTTGTTGTATTCAAACTTGGTTGTGGGAGAAGGCACAGTGTTTCCACCTATGCCTCCATCTTGGCGGAAGTCTCCCAGCTCCCTTCTCTTTTCCTGCCTGGCCCTGTGCCCTGGGCAGCTCCGGCTCCTGGGCTTGCTCCATTGCCCACAGGTGTGGTTCGTAGGCCTCCAGCTCTTGCCAGTACATAACCCTAGGCTGAGCCCCAGCTTCTCTTGAGGGAGGGAAGAGCCGGACAGGCCTGATCCCAGTGATCCTCAGGGTTGGGGACCCATCAGGAACATTCTGGGGGCTTCTCCAAGGGGAACGGGAAGGCCACGAGGACTTGGGGCACAGAGGAGTCCCTGTAATCCTCCCCCAACACAGCAAGGCCCCTCCAGAGGGGTCGCCCTGCTCCCTCTAGCCTGTGCAGGGCTGGGGACCCCAAGTACCCTCTTCCAAGCAGGGGAGAGCAGCACCCCCACTCCCTTCTTCAAGGTCGGGGACAGCTCTGAGGTCCGAGCTGCAGTAGTTCATGCCCTGCCCCCACCTCAGGCCTCCACACAGGGTGCCCGAGGTCTCCCGCTGGCCCTCTCCCGATGCTCTGAGCAGCTGTGCTCCAGGAGGCTGTTAACCCGGTCAGGTACCGGGTCCTTGGGCAGGTTCTCTCTCTCGAGCAGAAACAGAGGAAAGTCTGAGTCTTCCTCACTGTCCTCTTCTTTCCCGT
>NW_028097349.1:0-756 GCF_014824575.4 Sturnira hondurensis | reverse complement strand
TCAACCACAGAAAGGCTGGAAGCCCTTGGTTCGAAAGCGAACTGTGGTCTGTATTTATCCATCTAGCCTCCATCACCCACAGGGCCTAACTACGGACCACAGCTGTTAACATGCTCGGGCAGGTCCTGTCACCCAGAACCACCTCCTTAGCCATCTCTCACACAAGGCAATACTCCTCCGTCCTAAATCACCCAGGCCAGGTACCAGACAACTAGGGGAGCCCCTGGGCCCAAGGTCTCCCAAAATTATTCAAACTCAGCAATCCTGTTCGTCCTGCCCTGTGGAAACCCCCTTATAGGCTCTGGCCTAAACTCCTCCCTTACCCCTTTCTGCCTCCTCACTGACCCTGATGCTTTCCCTATGTGGTCCCATTGGCATGGCAAGCACTCTGCTCTGAAGAAATCGAGTCAAAAAAAGTCAGTGGCACCAGTCTCTCTGAGTAATCAGTCACCTCCATAAATTAAAGTCCCATGGGTACATTTTGAGACGAACGTTTTCATCAAAGTAATTTTGACACAGATCATTCCTCTTGAAAAATGCGTTTTTTAGGAGTACCGTCTATTTGTTCAACATACTGACTGAGCACTGTTAGTGTGGACACTGTGGATCCAGCCAAGAACAAAAGTGTCCAGACTCCAGGAGCCAGGGTCTGTGGAGAGGTAGCATAGGAAGACTCTCCTATGGGAGAGCCTAGAGACACCCCATCCTCAGTTTCCTTTGGGGCTCTTCTAAGAGCAATTCCCAGCCCCTCCACAG
>NW_028097348.1:0-1001 GCF_014824575.4 Sturnira hondurensis | reverse complement strand
AAAGTCATGAAAGGCAAGGACCTATATCCAAGATTACTCTATCCAGCAAAGCATTCATTTAGAATGGAAGGGCAGATAAAGTGCTTCCCAGATAAGGTCAAGTTCAAGGAGTTTATCATCACCAAGCCCTTATTACATGAAATGTTAAAGGGACTATTGAAGAAAAAGAAGACAAAAAATATGAACATTAAAATGACAACAAATTCACAACTATCAACAACTGAACCTAAAACACAAAAACAAGCATGTAAACAAACAACTAGAAGAGGAACAGAATGACGGAAATGAAGATCACAGGGAGGGTTATCACTGGGGAGCGGGTGGGGGGAGAATGAGGGAAGAGGTATAGGGAATAAGAAGCATAAATTATAGGTACAAATAGACAGGGGTAGGTTAAGAACAGTATAGGGAATGAAGAAGCCAAAGAACTTATATGTATGACCCGGGGACATGAACTAAGTGTGGTGGGAATGTGGGTGGGAGAGGGCATGCAGGACAGAGGGGAATAAAGGAGGGATAAAAAATGGGACAATTGCAATACCATAATCAATAAAATATACTTTAAAAAACAAATTTCCTCAATTCTTTCTAAAATGTCTTCTATAGTTTTTTTAAAACTCCAGGATCTCAGGAAAAGTCACTTTGCATTTAGTTCTTATGGCTTTTCAATGTTGGTGTAGATTATTGTAATAGAATACAAACTGCATTAAAGTAGGTATTTTAATGTTTGTTCACTACATAGCAAAAAGTATACACTTAATAAATATTTTTTCATTTTTACTTATTTAAATATATTTTATTCATTATGCTATTATAGTTCTCCCATTTCCCTCCCTTTATTCCCTTCTCTCCTGCACACCCTCTCCCACCCACATTCCCACCACACTTAGTTCACGTCCACGGGTCATACATATAAGTTCTTTGGCTTCTTCATTCCCTATACTGTTCCTAACCTACCCCTGTCTATTTGTACCTATAATTTATGCTTCTTATTCCCTATA
>NW_028097347.1:0-2702 GCF_014824575.4 Sturnira hondurensis | reverse complement strand
ACCAAGGGGAGGATGCAAGTGAAGACTCGGGGAGGGTGGAGGTGCCCACACTCTGTGACTCTGAGGGCCTCACGACTCGTTCCCCAGATGCTGGGGACAGTGATAAATTGCCTAGCACCACACGGTGACGTCTATCGGACACCGTAGGAACTGTGAGGATTCAGTTCCGAGCAGCAGAGACTGGACTCAGCTGTGTCCCCGGGGTTCATTCTTTTTCATGCTGGGTCAGCAGGGAATGTTCTGGGAGCCCGGGGACGCCCGGTCCAGTTATTGTGGCCACGCACGCGCCTCCTGGCCTCAGCCATTTAGCAGACTCTTAGCATTGAATACATGTCCCGGCTCTCGGCTCCCTCTCTGCCTGTCCTCTGTGCTCACAGCCTGCGCTTGGTGGTAGAAATTTCTCCATTCAGGCTAGCCTGCTGCACGCGCCATGCGCACAGCTGGGTGCCTGGTTTTCTGGGGTTCGGCCCTACCAATGGGGCTTTGTTCCGGAAAACCTTTGCCTGGGGTGAGCAGAGACAGACGGGCGTGGGGTGCATGCCTGGCCGCTGCCTCCTGTCCTGGGGGCTTCGTGGGCAGTTGTGCAACTGAAGTTCTTAGTGAGGCTCCGGGGGCGGGGGGGCAGGGCTGCAGAACCTGGGAGCAGGGGTGGCTGCCCTACATGGTGCAGGGTGTGGGGGCTGTAGCCTGGACACTAGGGGAGGGCGTGGGGGTCGGGCAGAGTTCCCTTCCCTCCCACCCTGACGGCAGCCCCGTGGCATTCATTATTATGTTTTATTCTTGCTCTTCAAGAGGGAACCTGGGGGGGGGGGGTGAGGCACACTCCAGCCGCCTGAGTTCTCCTCCTCTTCTGATTGTACTTCTGCAAATTGTTTCGATTTTATTTTTACCTCTGTTTCTTATCTAATGGATAGGTTCTGTTTTGAGGGTCTATCACGCATCCCGTCTACGACTTACTATTCTACATCGCCATTTGTTTCTGTTCTAATTTTGTTTCTCAGATGAATTGGTTTTAGTTTATATATGTATTTGTAGGATTTATAAGTTCTGTGGTTACATTCTAAATTGTGTAGTTTATAATTATATATCATTTCTTATTATAAGCCTTCATATTTTGTTGCTACCATTATACTTCCTGTCTGTTCATTTTTATATATAAATTTTATATATTTACGTATTGGTTCTATATTTACACATACATTTTATATATAAACAAGTTATATATTTGGTAACCACTGTAATTTATTATTGTACGTAGGTTTTATTTCCACTCTAATTTATTTCCATTTTAGTTTTATAGATGTATATAGTTTACACACACGCATCCTATATATAAATGGCACAATTTTTAACTTTTATAATGAATTGTTGGAGCTCTATTCTTATTGATCCCAGTTGTATTTGTACAATTTATTTCCATTTTAGTTCTGTGCGTTTCTTTCTATCCTTTATCTGTTCCCTGTGCAAAAGTGTGAGAGTTATAACACTCTGGTACTTTATAGGTATTTTATTTCTATTCTGTTTTTGCTGCCAGGATTGTCTTCTGTCTGTATTTACTCAGACCTGCTGCCTAGATACACTGTCGCATTTTGGGAAGTCTACCCTTGTGATGGAATTTAGGGGGGTCCCACTGGAGCTTCCTCCCCGGTGACGGTGTCCCACCCCCGGCCCCACCAGGCAGCCCAAATACCAGGGTGCTGGGGACTCATCTGGGTCCCCCCGTGTGCTTCTCGGGGATGACTGGCCCCAGGAGAAAGCACAAGAATCAGATGAGAACCAGAAGGGTGGTCAGGGTGACTCAGGCCTGCCCCCTGAGGCCAGGGGCCTCGCCCAGGGTGACTCATCGCCTGCGTGCACGGCTCGGGGAGCCCTGAGGGGCGGGCTGGAGACCGGGGGCGCCCGGGTTTCCGCGGAGGGACCCCCGGCGTGCGGTGTGCCCCGAGGGTTCCCCAGCAGCAGACTCACCATCTGCCTGGCCGCCCGGGACCTCACAGCGCCCGGTGGCCGGCTTGACCCGGCTGAGGACGACTGGACAGCCAGGCGTCCTCCCCTCGCTGGACCCCCAGAGCCGGCCTCCACCCCTTCCTCCGAATTCCACATGCGTGGGTGCGTGTCTGGGGGAGAGCGTGCCCACAGACTCTCGGCCTCCAGGGCAAGGCAACCCTTCCCCGGCCATTTCAGAGGCACAGCCTTCTTGACAGAACCAGGCGCACGCAGGCGTTCTGCTCAATTCTACCCTCATGGGTTGTTTTAGATACAGAGTGACCCATCGGTGGTAGCCGGGGCAGCGAGTGTTTAGAGGGAGGAGACAAATCACAGCCCATCGGCGGCGTGTCTTCCAGAGCCGCCGATCGCCCCGAGCAGTGCCCTGCCCTGCCCCTTTCTGTGCATCGTTTCCTTAATTTTCCAGTTCGCTCAGATTTTCCTGAATTCTAACTCGACTCTTTTTTCTCTTAGATGATTTCGATTTATTGGATGCCCTGGACGGTGAGTGATTTTTTAACAAGATTGTATGTATTTATCTTTAGAGAGGGGAGAAGGGAGGGAGAAAAAGAGGGAAAGAAACATCCGTGTGTGGTCGTCTCTCCGGCGCCCCCTCCTGGGGGCCTGAGCTGCCGCCCAGGCGCGTGCCCTGACGGGGAATCGATCTGGCGACCCTTGGGTTCCCAGGCGGTCACTCCATCGGCCCAGCCACACCAGCC
>NW_028097346.1:0-690 GCF_014824575.4 Sturnira hondurensis | reverse complement strand
CCTGTTTGAGGGTAAGGCAACCCTAGAACATTCTCTAATAACTTAATGATCACGAAGGTCTTTCTAAAACTACTGAACTAACACAAAACATTGGCTAGCTTCTGTGGTGTTTCCTCCACTATTTTGGAGTGGTACCAAAGCAGCAAGTGTGCCACAGCTTCAATGAGTATGGATTGTACAGTAAGTATGACTTGAAGCTTCATGCTCCAACAGGCTCCTTTAAGTGATGGTGCTTGATTGTGGGGGCAACTTTCCTCACAGGGTCCCCCAGTCTGCCACAGATGAAAGTGAAACTAACACGACATGATCTGCTTGGGGAGGAGAGGTGGCCGATCCCTCAAAGGGGAAGGGCCAAGAGCCCCCTGCTCAAGGGGCTTTTATTGGGTCCGTTTGCACAAGAGTACAGGTAAGGATCAAACAATAGATAGCATTCAAAGAACCATGAGGGCTTATTCTCAGTCAGGGTCAGATAGCTAAAGAGCCATAAAACTTTGAGGAATAAACTTCTTGCTTGGACCCTTATCATTTAAATGAGAGCATTCTAAACAAAACATGTTTCACAGGATTTTTACATATTCTTTCTTATGCCTGATTTACCCCATACCTGCCCTTTCCAGCACAGGGCTGCACCGCCTTCCCCATCATATGTTTTTAGGCTTAAGTGGATTAGAGCCAGGCAGTGCTTCTCCC
>NW_028097345.1:0-1138 GCF_014824575.4 Sturnira hondurensis | reverse complement strand
ATAAGGAAAATCTTAGAGGACTTTGAGAAAGATATTGACAGCAAAACAATTGTAGTAGGAGATTTTAACACCCCACTGTCAAAAATGGACAGATCTTCCAAACAAAATATCAACAAAGATATAGCAGCATTAAACAACACCCTAGATGAACTGGACTTGACTGATATATATATATAGGGCCCTTCATCCCAAAGAAGCTAAATACACATTCTTTTCAAATGCACATGGAACATTTTCAAAGATAGACCACATGATAGGACACAAAACGAGCCTCAACAAATTCAAGAAAATAGAAATTATACCAAGCATTTTCTCTGACCACAAGGGACTAAAATTAGAAACCAACCCCAAAGAAAAAAACCGAAAACACCCAAAAGCATGGAGACTGAATGGTTTGCTATTAAACAATGAATGGGTCAAGAATGAAATTAGGGAAGAAATAAAAAAGTTTCGGAAAAAAATGAAAATCAACTCACAACACCCCAAAACTTACGGGACACGGCGAAGGCAGTCCTGAGAGGGAAGTTCATAGCAATACAGGCTTACCTAAAGAAAATAGAAATATTTCAAACAAACAACCTAACGCGACGCCTGCAAGAACTCGAGGAACAACAACAAAGACAGCCCAGAGCAAGTAGAAGGAAGGAAATAACCAAGATCAGAGCAGAATTAAATGACATAGAGACTAAAAGCACAATTCTAAGGATCAATGAATCCAGGAGCTGGTTTTTTGAAAAGATAAACAAAACAGACAAGCCTTTAAGTAGGCTCATTAGGAAAAGAAGAGAGAGGACACAAATAAACACAACCAGAAATGAAAGAGGAGAGATTACAACTGATACCACAGAAATAGAAGGGATGGTAAGAAATTACTATGAAGAACTGTATGCCAAGAAATTTGAAAACCTAGGTGAAATGGATGAATTTCTAGAAAAATATATCTTCCAAAATTCAATGAAAAAGAAGCAGAAAACCTGAACAGACCAATAACAGCAAATGAAATTGAAGCAGTAATAAAAAATCTCCCATCACACAAAAGCCCTGGACCAGATGGTTTCACAGGAGAATTCTACAAAGCATTTAAAGCCCTATTCTTCACAGACTATTCCAAAAAATCCAAAATGATGGGAAACTCCCA
>NW_028097344.1:0-536 GCF_014824575.4 Sturnira hondurensis | reverse complement strand
AGAAGCTGGGTTGCAAGTTAAAACATGGGCTTCCTAGCAACCAGAGCAAAAGGGGAAAGGGTACAGTTGAAGGGTCATACTGTCCATACAAGAAAAAACCCACCAACTGCGCAGAAGTGAGCCTGTCCCGGCCACCCGTTGCCTCACACTGTAGCTATGTCTCTTTTGTCTGAGGATGTACATGTCACGTCTGTCCTCACATGAAGTGTGACTTCGTTTTCCTCCTGCCCATCCTTCCTGGGTGCTGTCCCACCCCCTGGCTTCCTGCAGCTGAAGGTCAACCTCCTTCCTTTGCCCAGACTTGCCCCTCTTCCCCGGCGACCCGGCCCCTGAGCTCTCCTAGCTGTTCCCTCCTTGCCTCGGCCCAGGGCCGCCTTCCGTCCTCAGAGCAGTGGCCGGGAGAGGCTGGCTGTGGTTAATGCCCACCGGCCTGTGTTGTAGCGGCCAGACGCCGTCACGGGGGTCTCTGCGCTGCTCTGCTCTGCTCTCTGGCAGCTGTGGAGGAGAACAGGGCAGGGGATTGGGGTCTCATGTCA
>NW_028097343.1:0-1461 GCF_014824575.4 Sturnira hondurensis | reverse complement strand
AAGTCCCTTTAACATTTCATATAATAAAGGCTTGGTGATGATGAACTCCTTTAACTTGGCCTTACCTGAGAAGCACTTTATCTGCCCTTCCATTCTAAATGAAAGCTTTGCTGGATAGAGATATCTTGGATGTAGGTCATTGCCTTTCACAACTTGGAATACTTCTCTCCAGCCCCTTCTTGCCTGTAAGGTTTCTTTTTAGAAATCAGCTGATAGCCTTATGGGAACTCCTTTGGAGGTAAATGTTGCCTTTTCTCTTGCTGTTCTAGAATCCTCTCCTTTTATTTAATCTTGGGTAATGTAATTATGATGTGCCTTGGTGTGTGCTTCCTTGGGTCCAACTTCTTTGGGACTGTCTGAGCTTCTTAGACTTCCTGGAAGTCTATTTTCTTTGCCAGTTTGGGGAAGTTCTCCTTCATTTTGTTTTCAAATAAGTTTTCAATTTCTTGCTCTTCCTCTTCTCCTTCTGGTACCCCTGTGATTTGGATGTTGGGGTGTTTCAAATTGTCCCGGAGGTTCCTAAGCCTCTCCTCATTTTTCTGAATTTTTGTTTCTTCATTCTGTTTTGGTTGAATGTTTATTTCTTTTTTTCTGGTCCAAACCATTGATTTGAGTCCTGGTTTCCTTCTTGTCAATGTTGGTTCCCTGTACATGTTCCTTTATTTCACTTTTCATAGTCTTCACTTTTACCTCTAGTTTGCAACTATACTCAACTAATTCTGTGAGCATCCTGATTACCAGTAATTTGAACTATGCATCTGATAGGTTGGCTGTCTCTTCATCACTTAGTTGTATTTTTTTCTGGAGCTTTGATATGTTCTTTTATTTGGGATATATATATATTGGTCTCAGCATGCCTATTACATAACGAAGGGCAGAGCCTTAGGTATTTGCCAGGATGGAGCAACCCACCTTGTTGTATTTTGGTGCTGCCTTGAGGGGAGGGGTCCGAGAGGATACAGTGCTGCTTGCTTAGCTCCCTGTGGCTTTCAGTCCCTCCCTCAGCTATCTACAAGCAAAGTAGACCCTCCTGATGCTGACTGCTGGGTGGGTGGGTTTGTCTGTGTCCTAGGACCTTGTGGATCTCTGCAATGTACTCTCCTGTGAGGCTGGGAGTGTCTCCTACCGCCACAACCCCCACAGGTTTTTTCAGTCAGGGTTTGGGACTTACGTAATAGAAACACTCACGGGTGAACGGCTTGTTAAAAATGATTTCTAGACCTCAGACCGAACCGGGGTTTTCTGTGGGATGGAAACCCTGAAATCACACTGACAGCTAGAAATTCTCTCCAACTCTCACTGGTTCTTTTTGAAAAGTCTATTCCTGTCTGTTGTTTTCTTTTTTTTTAAATATATATTTTATTGATTATACCATTACAGTTGTTCTATTCCCCCCCTTCATTCCCCCCCCCGCACACTCCCTCCCCCACCATTCTCCCCCCCTTAGTTTATAACCACATG
>NW_028097342.1:0-535 GCF_014824575.4 Sturnira hondurensis | reverse complement strand
TACTAATTTTTTCCCATTTTGCAAAGAAGGTAGACAAAGACCATGCACACCCCTCACCCTCTTTCCCTTGGTGGATGCGTGGATGTAAGGGTAGCACAATGTCAAATTGACATTGGTACATGTGTGTCTCTCGTTCTGTACCATTTTCTCAGATATGTGGACTTGGGGAACCAACACCACCTTTCTCTACCATCTTGAACGGGCGTCAATCATGAATTTATCCCCCCGTGAGCCTGGAGTGTTCTTCAGTGGGCAGGATGCTTTTGTGGGGGCTCAAAATATGTACCTTTCCTGTCACCTTCTAACGTCTTCTGTCTGGGCTAATGATCAAGTGCTCTGAGACAGGTTGACAGGAGAAAAATCACATTTTAATATAGGCACATGAGAATTCACACAGGTATTAAAACCCCGAAGAAGATGAGGAGGCAACCGGGGGTGTAGGACATTTTGCACATAGGAGGAAAGGGAGGAAGGGGGTCTCAGGTTTCGGGGGGTGGGTGGGTGATTTACAGGTAGTTGACAAAGAGTGGAAAGC
>NW_028097341.1:0-1652 GCF_014824575.4 Sturnira hondurensis | reverse complement strand
CGCTGGTCCCTGGGACCTTATTGTCCTCCCTCACCTTCTTCTGTTGTTATCCTTTGGTGTTTACTTTGTTGTTGGGTTTCCTGGTGGGTATCCTGGTGGGTATCCTGGTGTTCACCACTTCCACCTACTCTTTTTTTCTGATCAGTTGGAGGGGAAGGCAAAATGGTTTATGACAGCAGGAGAGTATTCTATGATATTTACAATAGCAGCCAGTAGAGAAGAGCTAGGAGATCCTTTGGCTATGTATAATGTTAATTGTGATCTTCAACCCAACTAGCCACTTTTAAGAAAGGATGGAAAGAAGAGAAAACTCTTGTTCAGGAGGGAAGGATTGTGAGTTGGATCTAGAAAGCAGTGAGGTTGTGGTAGGTCAGATTCTGAGGTAAGGTGAGAGTAAAGCATAGTAAGTAGGTGTAGTGTGTGAGAGAATAGAGTTGTGGGTTTGGGTGCAAAACCTTCTCAGTGCTATAGGGAAACATAGGGCCTTTCGCCTGGCTGGGTGGGTAGTAGGCCAAGTGGCTGTTGCAAGAGAATCCCCCAAACAGTTTTACTTTTTGAGAAATTCCCCCCACTGAAGCCTGCTGCTAAGTACAGCCCAATTCTCTAGCCAGACTGGTGACTATCGTGGTCAGAGCCCAGGACTGCGACTTTCAACTGTCCCAAGCCCACGACCACAGACTCCGCGGGTGATCAGGGCCCCTGTGTGTTTGCCTCTTTGTCCTTATTCCCCTCTCTGCAACTTCAAGCAACCAGGTCTCCCCAGGTGCTGCTCAAACCCTGCTTGGCCGGGGAGGAGGGAGCAGTTGACCCGGCTCTCTCCCAAGGACTCTGTGGCAGGCCCACTGTTCTCAAGAAGTCTGTGGTAGACCCAGCTCCGCATGCAGGGCACTGGACCAAGGCTACAGCTGTCCCTGTCCCAGCGCTGCTCCTTGGGACCTTTTATTGCCCTGCAGCAGTCTCCTTACCATCTGGTTTTTCAGTGTCCAGTACAATTTCTGGTCTCTTATTTTCACATATGCTGGGGTACTATTGGCTGTTTGGTCTGTTCCTCCATAGATGGCCAAGTTTTTGTCCCATGTCTAGGGGGAAGTGGAATCTGCTCCCTCCTACTCCATCGCCATCTTCCCTTTCTATCTGTTTAACTTTTTAAGAAAATGCCGAAGAGACTTCAGAATAGATTCTGCCATTTTGCCTTTCTACCAATCACATATGAAGGTAGAAGTTCGTCCCATCTTGGCCAACCCTTAGTACTGTTAGTTGTTTTCATCTTAACCATTCTAATGCGTATGTAGTGGCAATGCATTGTGCCTTTAATTTGCACTTCCCTGATGTTAAGCATCTTCTAATGTGCTTATTGGATAGTTGTATATCTTCTTTTATAAAGTCCATCCTTAAGTATTTTTCTGTTTTTAAATTTTATTTAATGATTTTTGAGTTCTAGGATTTCTCTATTCTGGATATAGTACTTTTGTCAGGTGTATGCTGGGAATATTCTGTTCTATGGTTGGCCTTTTTGGCTTTCGAAGTGAAGTTCTGAAAGTCAGGAATTTTTAAGTATAGTGAATTTTTGTTTTGTGTTTCATACTCTGTGTGCTCTTAGACTTTGCATATGAGAATTTGGAAAGATTTAAATACATTTTTAGAAGTTTTAT
>NW_028097340.1:0-540 GCF_014824575.4 Sturnira hondurensis | reverse complement strand
CTGCACTGAAACCTTTGGACTAACGAGTGTCCTGAGCTGTATTTTCCTCCTGGGAAACCAGGAGGAAATTCACCCAGACCTGCTGCCCCAGCTATATTTCAAATAAGCATCAGCAAAGCAGAGATGGATCTTCAGGGACCACTGGAGTCCTGATTGAGCATCCTTGAGTTTGAGGCACACACACACACACACACACACAATTTCATAGCCTGTGGGTACAAGCGCCATGACGCTAACAGCAATAGTTATCTGCCTTGCTTTCATCTGATCGTGCAGAACCTCAGCCTCTGACAAAGACCGCCCTCCCCTGCCCCAGGGACCATGAGCATTTCTGGGGGTCCATTTACACGTTCACATGCAAATCCAGTCAGTACCATGGAACTTGTTCTGCACACACTGCCACCCCACTGCATTTGTCCCCTCTCAAGAGCTGCAGTCTCCCAGCTGACAGTATAACCCACACTCTGAAAGAGCCAAAACTGAGACGTAGTTTGTGGCACAGTGGAGTGGGACCATCGGCACTGCCAGGAACCTCCAGGT
>NW_028097339.1:0-686 GCF_014824575.4 Sturnira hondurensis | reverse complement strand
GTGGTACGGCAGATGACAGGGCTGCCTGGTTGTGGGACCCCATTGGGACCCTAGGAAACAGATCCCGAGGCTTGAGACCGTGAACCTGGGGAGTCTCCCTGCCCCCACTCCCACCTTCGCCTAATCATCTGAAATCCCCTGTACGCCACTTGGCCCAGAGGATTCCTTCTGCGGTTGGGGCGCCTCCAGGTTCAGTCGGCCATGGCAACCCATAAATTCATCAAAGAGTCTGGTGCGTCTCTTCTTGTCTAAGCAAAGACCGTCCTTTCTGACAGGTTCGCTCTTCAGCCCATCTGCCCCCGACTTCAGCGACTG
The DNA here is from genome assembly GCF_014824575.4 of Sturnira hondurensis. NCBI lineage: Eukaryota > Metazoa > Chordata > Mammalia > Chiroptera > Phyllostomidae > Sturnira > Sturnira hondurensis. The sequence continues at coordinate 371 of NW_028097339.1, read as the reverse complement.
ACCTTGGGTTTGAATGCGACCTCTGTAGTCCATTTACTCGGAAAAGTCTTCCCCTTCCTGAGTTCGGTTCTTTCGGACTTCTTTGTGTTCACAGCTCTTTGATGGTACTAAAGAAAAGTATGCGTTTTTCTTTTTGTGCTGTTGCTCAGCTAGTGATTTCTTGTTCTTTCCTTAGGAGCTAAAGTCTTTCATTTCTTTCTGTATCCTGAGCAGAAGTGGAAGCCTCTAGAAGTTTCCTCCCTCCCTCCCTCCCTTCCCTCCCTCCTTCTTTTTTTCTGTATGCAATATCTGTCTCCCCCGTTCTGTCTTCCACCATCCAAAGTTGGTTTAAGACTCCCCCCGTGAAACTCCTCCCCAAGTAACACACGCAT
>NW_028097338.1:0-944 GCF_014824575.4 Sturnira hondurensis | reverse complement strand
TGGCACTACCTTGCACCCCCCCAATCCCCCTCTGCCCTGAGCCCCATCCGCGCTCTGCCGGGGCCTCACATCAGGCTCGGCGGAAACACCCCAAGGAGATGGGCTGGGGAAATTCAGAGTCTGTGTAATCAGCCCTCAGCAAACCCTTCCTGCTTCAACTCGAAAACTGAACAGAGTGTGCTGACTGCAGAGACCACGTTGTCGGGCGAAATGGACGCGGGGCTCTGGTGTCCCTGGGGCAGACAAAGCGGCGCCCCGTCCAGAGAGCCCAGGAGTGACCCAGAGGGGTGCTCAGTAGAAGGGGCCACAGGGAGGCACCCCCTGCAGGCCAGGCGTCTGGTCTCTCCCACCTGCCACGACCTCTGACTAACGAAGCTCAGGACTGCGTTGGGACGGCTACATGCAAACGGGTTGTGTTCCCAACCAGGTGTGGGCCTGGGGCAGGTAGGGGGGGTTAGGATCTGACCATTTAGATAGTAAGGTGTATACGGCAGAAGCCCACTGATAACAATACCATATGCCTGTATAGCGATACATACGCTGTTATAGAAACACGACATACTAATACATGTTACATACTCATTGTATATATTTATATACAGGTGCTCTTTGACCTTAGATGGGGCTACGGCCTGATAAACCCATCGTAAGTGGGAAACAGTGTAAGTCAAAGTGCATCTCACACGCGTAACCTGCCAAGCAGCACAGCTTGGCCTGGCCCTCCTTAAACACGCTAACCGCACTTATGTTATCGGTGACTCCATCGTAAGTGGGGGTGCAGGTGTCATGGCCTTCCTCGTCCCACCAGAAGCAGGAGGCACGGAGGGGCTCTTGGCAGGCACGGGGGGATGCAGAACACGAAGCTCTGAAGCTCACGAAGCTCATGAAGATAGTCATCATGCCACTATACAGCTGAAAAGTCACAAGCCAAATCATTGTAAATC
>NW_028097337.1:0-1086 GCF_014824575.4 Sturnira hondurensis | reverse complement strand
GAAGGAGAGGGGGAGAGAAATATCAATGTGTGGTTGCCTCTCATGAGTCCCCTGCTGGGAACTGGCCTGCAACCCAGGCATGTGCCCTGACTGGGAATCGAACTGCGATCGTGTGGTTCGCAGGCCCCGTGCTCAATCCACTGAGCGACACCAGCCAGGGCTAGACTGCATGCTTTTGAAGACATGATTTATGTCTCTTTTCTTAGACAAGGACTTACTAGCCCCTATAATTGTATCATTTATGAGCTCTTTAGGACACTACTGGCTTAGTAAGTAGATGATTATATTAGGGTATCTACTTTTCAGGATCTCTTGTATTTAATACTGAGGACGGAATCTCCTTAACTTCTATTAAAAACCATTGTTTCTTTATTATTTCAAATGTATTACACCATAGAATTCTGGGCTGCTATGGAAGAAAGTATTGTAAAGTTTTTTGAACAGAAATATCACTCCCAGAAATTGTAAACCACAAATTTGAAGTGCCATTATATGAAGTATATAGTACATATTTGAAGTAAATTGAGCAAACCTGCATGCATGAACTATAAGGTATGCTTATAAGAAGTTATGCCTATATTGCTGAATACTTTACATGACTATTTTTAACTCTTGGTGTAAAGTTGGGGAAAATATATATGTATGTAGTCCTGGCCAGGCGGCTCAGAGAGTTGGCATGCCTTCCTGTGCCCCAGAGGTTGTGGGTTCAATTCCCAGTCAGGGCACATGCCTCGGTTGCAGGCCAGTTCCCAGCAGGGGACTCACGAGAGGCAACCATACATTGATATTTCTCTCCTTCCCTTCCCCTCTAAACATAAATAACTAAAATATTTTAAAATTAAAAAAAAAAAGAAATGATCACAATTCAGAGTTCAGACTTGATTTACCTAAATGTACAATGGGGTTGAGGCAAGCAGCTCATACTCTGCTACTGAAGGGAAAATGAAATCATGTCGGGGGGCTGTTAGTCCCGTGCGGCTTCTCTCCAGTCATACCCAGTCTCTTGCAAGCAGTAGGGCAATGTAAGGTGCGTCGGCACACAAAGCCAAGAGATAATGTGGACGACAGAAGCAGAACGATGGGTCA
>NW_028097336.1:0-1122 GCF_014824575.4 Sturnira hondurensis | reverse complement strand
GACATATGTAAATAGGCAAATAAACAAAAAGTCATTTATTTTTTAAAATTTTTTTGTACTTTTCCCATTACCATTAAGTCCCCTTATACCCCTCCCCCCCGCCACAACCACCCCCTGTTGTCCATGTCCACGAGTCCTTTTCCATTTTGTTCAATATGGCCGGAACTGGAAAACTCATTTACTTTCACACTTGAAATATTTTTAAATGATTACCATTTGATTTCTTTGAACCATTAATTTTATTAATACTTTCTTATTGGTACAAGTTTTGCTTACTTTTATTTCACAGGTGCAATGAGTCAAATGTGGAGTGTTTTAGATGATCAAAATAAATCTCCCAAGACATATATCCCAGCAGAATAAACCCTTTGCAACTGTTGTATTAAAAATTCCAGTGCATTGGACCTGCTGCTCTGCCAGTTTTAGCTGTACCGTTGTCTCCACTATATAGCGTAGAATCTATTCCTTCCTTGTCCTGCACTCCCAGGGGTCCCCTGCTACCCTACGTTCTCATCAGGCTCTAAAGTCTGGTTGGGAACCTCACAGTCCTGAAGCATCAGTAACACAAGAATGTGCTGTTCCTTAGATCATGGTGTTACCTGAGAGTCTGTTGAGTTTCAGAAAATTGGTCAAATCCCAGTACCTTTGTCTGTATTGTTCTTTCCGCTGACAATCTCTCCTTCTCTCCAACTTCTAAAACAATACTCAGCATGGCTTATTCTTTCTTGCCTTTCAATTTTCAACATAAACATCATCTTCTCATGGAGGCCCTCCCTCACCATTTATCTACCTTTGTCCCCCACCCCGCCTTTATATACCCTATTCAGTCCTTTATTTGCTTCTTAGTATTTGTCATAATGTGTATTTAGTGGTTGGCGTTTGTCTGTCTCCATTACTAGATGATAAATTCCATGAATACATGCTTAATTCAGATTTGTGGAAAGAATCTTCTTTTTTTGCTATCTAGTTTTTCTAAGGTAAATAAACCAATAGTCACTACTGTTAAATATTCACTGTGTTCTAAGAATAACTTTAAGAACTTCCTATACATTTTCCCACTTAATTCTTAAACTATTGTAATTCCTATAATTATCCCCTGTTTGTTTGCCTGTGTCATATATA
>NW_028097335.1:0-1246 GCF_014824575.4 Sturnira hondurensis | reverse complement strand
TTTCTGTCACTCTGGGTTGGATTTGTCGAGTTTAGGCTTTCATATAAGTGGAATCATAACATATGCACTCACAGAAATTGTTTTTATTTGACTTCAGAATAGCTTCTCTGAGTTCCTCCCAGGGATGTCTGGTTCAGGCTGATATTAAAACGTGTTCACGTCCCCACATCCACACTGATTTGCAGGGTGGGCAGAGCTAGGATTTGGAGGGAACCTGAAAGGCAGGGTACAGAGGCTGATGAGAATAATGTTTGGCCACGAGAAGAATGTTGCTTCTTCCCAGCGTTGGTGGACTATGGTGATGAATGTGTGCCCACTGTGTGCCTTGAACCTAGTTTTCAATATCTCTCAGTACAACTTCTCCTAAACATAATTGCCCAGGAACCTGTGTGCTTTGTCTTGAGTGGGCACTTTCTTTTGAAACTTCTGACTCCAACCAGCCTCTCTCAGCCACAGAGTCATTGCACCCTCTGGTGTAAACATGGGGATCTGTCACCCCTGTGGACCGGGGCATTCCCACCCACGCACGCATGGCCTCCCGCAGCCCCCCACTGCCAGCAGGATTCCTCAGCTCCCCTCATCAAGAAGCCAAGGGTAGGGAAGTGTCAGGCTTGCTCCAGCTGCTGTTAGGTTCATGGGTCAGAGGCTGAGCTTCTAAACACATAAAGGCGGAGGAATATCCAGACATCAACTGCTTAAGAAAAGACAGGAATAGGAGAAGGGAAACCCCAGAGAAGACAGAGCCAGCTCAGCAAGAAATATGGGGAGAAGGGCAGAGGCACAGCCCAGAAAACAAAGCAGAAGCAATAGGGGATAGACTTTCTTTCCATCTAAGAGAAATCCTAAAAATTCACTTCTCTCCCCCAAATAAATAAATTCAAACCCAGGCTATGAGAATTCCTGAAAAGTGGTTTGTAACATGGAAATGCTGATTTTTAAAAAACCCTGTACACTTTTAGGTGCTGCTGGATCTACACAATCCCTTTAAACCTTGAATAACTCCAACTATGGTGGTTAAAGTCTCATCAATTTGCACTAGCTTAAAATCAAGAAACCTCAATCATGTTCAGGAGCTTAGGGGTGGGGACAGAAGGCGAGCATCCCAGTGCTGTTTAAAACCACAGCACAGGCTTTTCATCAAATTATTCCAAGAAAAGCCAAAATGAAAAGCACTCAGGTTTCTGAGTTGTGGTACCATACGTTCTTTTACCCTTTTTCTTCCAAGGGGTTGGGTGGAATGCGAGAG
>NW_028097334.1:0-905 GCF_014824575.4 Sturnira hondurensis | reverse complement strand
GAGGCTGGCAATTTCTCGGTCGCTGAGAGTTATTGGCTCTGGGACTTTGAGTTCTTCTTGCGCCATCTTTTGGGCTGTTTGTGCCTATTCCATAGCAGGATCGGAGCCCTAAGGTGTTCACTAGAGGAGGGCAGCTAAGTCGCTGGGTTGTAACGTTGTATGTGGAGGCAGAGTCAAAGAGGAACAATGGTGTCCCGTCTGCTGCCTGCCGCCTCGGCCCCCACCAGTGCCGCAGCTGCCACCGTCACCGGGCCCACGCGTTTCGTCCCACTGCATGTGAGTGTGCCACCGCTGCCAACCCTTGCCCCCTGAGGCCCACGTGGTCTGTCCCACTGTGCGCAAATGTGCGACCGCGGTCAGTCTGCCCCGCACCCCAACTGGTTCTGGGCTGCCTGCGCCTAGGTTGGGGGATCTGTCCTGCCCGACCCTGCTCACTGCTGGCTCCGCCCCTCTTACCGTCCCCGTTGAACAGTTAGATGTAGTCGGACTTCCGTATAATTCAATTTTCTGTCCTTTGGCTGTGTCTTTGTTTCTCCAAACCTTAGTTGTATTCAAACTTGGTTGTGGGAGAAGGCACAGTGTTTCCACCTATGCCTCCATCTTGGCGGAAGTCCTACATTATTATTCTTATATAAAAATAAAAAGTATTTTAAAAACTGTCTAGCTCTGACTTATGTGGCTCAGTGGAATGAGTGCTGGCCTGCGAACCAAAGGGTCACTAGTTTGATTCCCAGTCAGGGCACATGCCAGGGTTGCAGGCCAGTCCCCAGTAGGGGGTGCATGAGAGGCAACCACACATTGATGTTTCTCTCCCTCACTTTCGCCCTCCCTTCCCCTCTCTCTAAAAATAAATAAATAAAAATCTTTTTAAAAACCACACAAAACTGTCTACAAATGTGTATTTA
>NW_028097333.1:0-951 GCF_014824575.4 Sturnira hondurensis | reverse complement strand
GCCCTAAAGGGTCAAACAGTAAATGAATTCTTGGCCACAAGAAAGGGAGGTAAGAGAAAACCCGGACCCCCTGGAAGTTGTTATAATTGTGGAAAAATGGGTCACGTTGCTAGACAATGCCCTAATTCTGGAAGGTCGACTAATCTGTACCCGGCGCAAGGTCGCCCACCAGGCTTATGCCCTAGATGCAGAAAGGGAAATCATTGGTTAAATGAATGTCATTCTCAGAAAGATTGCGATGGAAATCGTTTACCCCCGTTGGGAAACGGGAAGCGGGGCCGGCCTCGGGCCCCGCAACAAATTTACGGGGCAATCACCAACCCGATGCCCACCTCGGGGGTGCAGGGGACCGGCTTACCGTTTCCCACCTTAAGCGAGCCACCCCGGGAAGCGCCGGTTTGGACCTCTGTCTTGCCAAACATGTAACACTAGTTCCAGAAATGGGAATGCAGGCTTTGCCTACTGGAATATTCGGTCCTTTACCTGATAACACAGTAGGTCTCTTACTAGGAAGAAGTGGTTTCACTATGAAAGGATTAATTGTAGCACCTGGGGTCATAGATTCAGATTATACAGGAGAAATTAAGGTTATGGCAAAGACTGAACGTATTATCATTAATTTGCCTTCAGGGACACGGATTGCTCAATTGTTACTGCTTCCTTATGTCAAAACTGAGCCAGGGACTTATTCGACGGGTTCTTGAGGGGATGCAGGATTTGGATCTTCTGTTTTTCTGTTAAAGGCGATAAAAATGAATCGCCCAGAATGTTGTCTTGTCATCAATGGAAAAAGGTTTACAGGTATATTAGATACAGGGGCTGACGTTTCTGTAATCGCTCTCAATCATTGGCCCCGTTCCTGGCCTATGCACCCCACTACAACTACCCTTCAAGGGGTTGGACAGTCCTCCTCGCCATATCAGAGTGCTTCTGTTTTATCCTGGTCCCATG
>NW_028097332.1:0-2689 GCF_014824575.4 Sturnira hondurensis | reverse complement strand
TATCAACAGTATTATTTTTATTTCTAATATCAGCTTTCTGTATTCACCTGTATAACTCATACTGTAAAATGACAAGGGTGATCAGAGAGATTTCTGTGTGAAATCCAGTAAACAAATTGTGAAGCATATCTCTAGATTGTTTTAAGCACAGTATATTCATACAAAAAAAAAACTTGTTATAGTGTTAATGATATGACCTGTTGTATTTTGTAACTTTTTTTACATGCATGTCACTGTTAAATAGATGGGATGGCTCTGGTCTTCTCTTTAATAATATTTATATTATTTTTCTTCATTACACTTTTATTTGAATGCAAATGTGGTACAATTTACCCAAAGGGCTTATATTTCCCAATTAATCTGTGGCTGCAATAAAACAAGCAACAAAATAGTATTTGGGAGAGATGTTGGTTTCTCACCCTTATCGTCAAGACACATGGCCTAGTCCATATTTACTGTGCATTTACCATATACGAGGCACAATAGAATGTACAAGAAAACACTGTCTCTGGTTTTGGGAAGCTTACATTTTAAAAGAAAATAAATACACCTCTTTTATTTATTTTTTAAAAAATATTGAACAAAGAAAGATTTCTATAGGCCAATATGCCTGATGAACATATATTCTAAGATCCCCAACAAAATATTGGCAAACCAGATCCAGAAATACATTTAAAAAATCATACACCATGATCAAGTGAGATTCATCCCAAGGATGCAAGGATGGTACAATGCACGCAAATCAATAAATGTGATACACCACATAAACAATATGAAAGATAAAAGCTGCATGATCATATCAATAGATGCTGAAAAAGCATTTGATAAAGTACAGAGCCTATTTATGATAAAATCACTCAGCAAAGTGGGAATATAGGAGCATACCTCAACATAACAAAGGTTGTGTTCTAGAAACCTACAGCCAATATCATACTCAACAGGCAAAAACTAAAAGCTTTTTCCATAAGATCAAAGAACAAGACAAGTGTGTCTACTTCTATTCAACATAGTATTGGGTGATTAAGCCGCAGTGATCAGACAAGAAAAAGAAATAAAAGGTATCCAAATCAGAAAGGAGGAGGTAAAATTATCACTGTTTTCACATGACATGATAATATGCATAGAAAACTCTACAGACTCCACCCAAAAACTACTCAACCTAATAAAAAAATTGGCAAAGTAGTGGGATACCAAATCAACATTCAGAAATTGAAGGCATTTTTGTACAGTTACAATGAAATATCAGAAACAGAAATTAAAGAAGAAATGCCACTTACTATAGCAACATGAAAAATAAAATTTTTAGGAATAAACTTAATCAAGGAAATAAAAGACCTGTACTCAGAAAACTACAGAACACTGAAGAAAGAAATAAGGAAAGACACACAACAAATGGTTGCATATACCGTGTTCATGGGTTGGAAGAGTTCACATTTTTAAAATGTCTGTATAACCTAAAAATACAGCTTTTTAAAAATGATAATTTTATTTTGCATTTTTGAAGGGTACTGAGGAAATACTCTGCAGGGTGAGCTTTGGGTATAACATAGTCCCATTACTTAAAGAAAAGAGGAAAAGGAGAGATTTTAAAGGCAGCCAATGAGTCCTTTCTGAATAGGTAGACTTTTCTAGGGAGGTAATAGAATCTCATCAACTAAGGAGAGATTTGCTGAAATAAATAGGATGAGTGAAATAGTTTGTGAGATGCAAGCAAAGAAAGTAGGATATCCTTAGACATTGAGTGGAGCCAGAAAAATCATGTGACTTTTTTTCCAAGTTCTGTCTGCTTCCTTCTAAAATTTACAGCCAACCATTTGTTATCCATGCTATCCCACAAATAGTTTTTATTAATGCTTTATGGCAAGTTTATGTTACTTTTTGACTCTTCATATTTCCCATGTGGTTTTTATGTTTAACATTAGAGGATTAGAGCCAATTAATATTTAGGTAGTTATGTTTACATGCTGAGGTGGCCAGTATTGGGATGTGGAATTTTTATACAAGTTATAAATGTCCGGTGTGGTATTTTTGGTAAATTGTGACTTCACTAGGACCATTGCTAAAATTGCTTCCGTGTCTAAGCAAAGAAAACTGCCTGCATATTGGTTTGTCCTGGTGGGGCATAAGAGGAATAAATGGTTCCAGTCTCAGATATAGCTGTTGTGGGTACCTTAGGTTTTGGAGCACTTACAGGGCTGTGATGGAAATGGAAGTCCCATGGAGCATATAAGCTGAACTGGGTGTATCTGTGGAACACTTAGTATGCACACATTGACAGCTGCAGAAGTGTCCTGTAGTTGTGACTCTTTATATTATCTTAAAACACATCATCACCTGATGTCAGTCTAAGTATTTCAATTTATTTTATAACATGATCATTAGAATGACTGGCTATAAAGATCTCTTCTCTTTATATTAACTTCACTTTGTGCCACACAGCAGTTATCTATCTTAGATTGCTTTAAGATGAATATACGTTTTGTATGTCTAAACTTTTCTACAGTATATAAGCTCATGAAAAATGGTATCTAGATCTTATGTATTTCTTTCAAACCACATAGTGACAACTCCTGTAAAGATACCACATCTAAATAAATATTTTCCTTGCATAACCATATGATTAATCATTCAATAATTCATTCTACTCAGAAACGCTAAAGCACATCATTTATTTTCTTAAATAAATTAA
>NW_028097331.1:0-732 GCF_014824575.4 Sturnira hondurensis | reverse complement strand
GGATAAAGTCTGAGAACCTGTATTTATAACAAGTTCTCCACTGATGCTGATGTTGCTGGTCCAGTCACACAATCTGGGGGGCAGGCTCTAGCCCCAGAAGCCAGGGAAAGGCAGTAAAAACCAACATGGTAACATTTCAGAAAGCACTAATGCCCCCCAAAAAGGCAAGGCAAAATATTCAGCAAGTCTCCATCTTCACAGTGACAAACCAGCTACCCAGCATTTTGCAGAGAGAGCACATCGGAGGAAAACAGACCCACTTAGAAATACAGTTCAGCCCTGGCTGGTGTAGCTCAGTGGATTGAGCGCGGGCCTGCAAACCAGAGTATCGCGGTTCGATTCCCAGTCAGGGCACATGCCTGGGTTGCAGGCCAGTTCCCAGCAGGGGACGCATGAGAGGCAACCACACATTGATATTTCTCTCCTTCTCTCCTTCCCTTCCCCTCTAAAGATAAATAAATAAAAAAATATTAAAAAAATAAAAGAAATACAGTTCATGGGAATTCTTTGGCATTCAGAGAATCAGGAGATTTGTCCCTCTCAGCTATACACTTGGCTGGGAAGTTGACAATTTCCTTAGGTGGGGGAGACAGGAAAAATGTTAATACCAGAGCTCCGACTTTCATTTGTAACATGGACCTCAAGTTAGATCTTTAGCAAGCTATGCACAGTGCAGCTAGCCACTGGATAGAGTCACCCTTCACTATTCATCTCTGTCTTGCTAAACAAGTA
>NW_028097330.1:0-7924 GCF_014824575.4 Sturnira hondurensis | reverse complement strand
TTTTGGATCTAACCTTTGGTTTAGTGCGAAGACACATACAAGACAGACAGAAAATGGATATTAAACTAGTTAGGTGAAAGAGTGCTGGGGCACTGGACACTTACTTGTTGCCAAAGTACCTCCCCATAGATTATGTGCCAGTTAGAACAGAAAATTGCTTTACAATGAAGATTTTTGACTAACACTTCCTTAATCTAGTGATCAAACTTCATGTCAAAAACAGCAGAACCAGACATATTTCCTGATAGGATGCAATGTAAAATACACGCCATGACTTATAAAGTATTCTTACAAAACTGTTCAACTCGAATCCATGTATTAATTTACCACTCTCTGTTCATGCTTAGAGAATCTCAAAATTAGAAAAATTTAAACAGAGAAAATCTTCTAGCTTGAGGGCTGAGAGTAACTGTGGTATTAGGAAGTGAAACAAAAAACATCAACATAAATGAATGATGACTGTTTAGGCTATAGTTAGCACAAAAACTAATATGTAATTTGCCTGTTTACTTCACCGTTGAGAGATACTAGCACCTGAACTTCTTTACTGTGCTTTACGTTAATGACAGGACATAAGAGTGAAAAGAAGATATAAACGTACAGGGAAAACTCAAGTCTCAGAATCTTTTAGTGTGGCCAGAAGTAGTAAGATCAGAAAGTTTTCCATGGATAGTGACCTGGATTTATTTGCATAAAATCTTCATAAAAGTTTAACTTCTTGAAACCACTGATAAGACAGAAATATTTGGTGTTAAATGTTTAAAATACATCTTTTATTTACTTGTTTTGTTTGCCTCCCTAAGACTTCAGGTTTTAACCATGTTTCAAATTCTTCAATTTTCTTTCTGTGCACAGCAAGTTCATGCTAAAAATTTCAAGTTTAAAATAAAACATTTTAACTCAAGGGGTTTTGGTACATCAGTGTGGATTAAACTAAACATTTTAAAACTAGCAAACAACATGATAAAAAATGATTACACTTTAGAGTTGATTCCATTATTTGAAAATCTGAGTAGGTTTGGATTATAAAATTTTTAAGAAGATTTTATTTATTTATTTATTTATCTTTGGAGGGGAAGGAGAGAGGGAGAGAAATATCAATGTATGGTTGCCTTTTGTTCGTCCCCTGCTGGGAAGTGGCCTGCAGGGAACCAGCCTGCAACCCAAGCATGTGCCCTAACTGGGAATCGAACTGTGATCCTCTGGTTCACCGGCCTGCGCTCAATCCACTGAGCTACACCAGCCAGGGCTGGGTTATTAAATTTTAAAAAATTCTTTAAGATATTTTGTGAAGGGAATAAACAGCGAGGAGTATTGCATTTAACAATAAATAAATGAATAAAACAAAGAGATCAATTCTACATTGGTGTTAAATTTGATGTAAGACTACCAATGGTACCACTTCAGAATAACTGTTGAGAAAACACTGAGCCTTGGGATATAAAATAAAAATCCTGAAATTATTGTTTTTTCCCAATTCATTTAGCAAGACTGTATGAATAGCCCTGGTTGGTGTAGCTCAGTGGATTGAGCACGGGCCTGTGAACCAAAGGGTTGCTGGTTTGATTCCCAGTCAGGGCACATGCCTGGGTTGCAGGCCAGGTCCCCAGTGGGGAATACATGAGAGGCAACCACACACTGATGTTTTTCTCCAACTCTTTCTCCTTCCCTTCCCCTCTCTCTAAAAAATAAATTTAAAAAATATTTTTAAAAAAGGTTGTATGAATAATAACCCAAAAATGCACATCCTTCTTCTTCCTGAAATAAAATTACGTTTGTGTCCTACTTAGTACCTGAGTTTCTGGCTTGTATTTATCCACCCATGGTTCATTTTCAGACAGGTAGTTCTGTGAGTTTTCTAGAGCATGTATCTGTTCTGAGGAAGACAGTGTTCCTCTTTTCCAGCTTGGAAATGTGCTACTTTCTAACGTGGAAGGCACGTTCTTTCTTCCATGACTTGAGTTATCCACACTTAATGATGAGGCAGTAACAGCAGAGATGCTTGTATTCTCCAAAAATGCTACTATATTCTCCATCTATGCTACTTATTCTCTGTACCTTCTCCCCCCTTCTCCTCCTCCCACTCCCATGTTGCTAACCCTCCGTGTGATCTCCATTTCTATGGTTCCACTCCTGATCTAGCTGTCCTCTTAGACTGCTTTTGTTTTAGGTGTGGTTGTTAGTAACTGTGAGTTTGCTGTCCTTTCACTGTTCATATTTTTCATCTTCTTTTTCTTATATAAGTTCCTTTAACATTTCATGTAACAAGGGCTTAGTGATGATGAACTCTTTGAATTTGATCTTATCTGAGAAGCAGTTTATTTGCCCTTCTATTCTAAATGAAAGCTTTGCTGGATAGAGCAATCTTGGATGTAGGTCTTTGGATTGCATGACTTGGAATACTTCTTTCCAGTCCCTTCTTGACTGTAAGGTCTCTTTTGAGAAATCAGCTGACAGTCTAATGGGGACTCCTTTGTAGGTGACTGTCCCCTTATGTCTTGCTGCTTCTAGGATTCTCTCCTTCATTTTAATCTTGGCTAATGTAATTGTGATGTGCCTTGGTGTGTTCCTTCTTGGGTCCAACTTCTTTGGGACTCTCTGAGCTTCCTGGATTTCCTGGAAGTCTATTTCCTTTGCCAGACTGGGGAAGTTCTCCTTTATTATTCGTTTAAATAAGTTTTCCACTCGTGGCTGTTTCTTTTCCCCTTCTAGTACCCCTATAATTCGGATGTTGGAACGTTTAAAGATGTTCTGGAAGTTCCTAACTCTCTCATTTTTTTTGAATTGTTTCTTCATTCTGTTCTGGTTGGGTGTTTCGTTCTTCCTTCTGGTCTACTCCATTGATTTGAGTCCCAGTTTCCTTTTCATCAGTATTGGTTTCCTGTGCATTTCCCTTCATTTCAATTAGTTTAGCCTTCATATGTTCCTCTAATTTGTGACTATAATCAACCAGTTCTGTGAGCATCCTGATCACCAGTGTTTTGAATTGTGCATCTGAGAGGCTCGCTATTTCTTTTTCGCTTTGAGTTATCGGCTCTGGGGCTTTGAGTTCTTCTTGAGTCATATTTTGGATTGTTCATGCCTGTTATGTATGAGGAGCGGAGACCTAGGTGTTCACCAGGGCCAGGCCACTCAGTTGCTTGGTTGTGATGCTGTATGTGGGTGCGGGGTCAAAGGGGAGCAATGGTGGTCCCCTCTGCTGCCTCCTGCTGCCGGGGCCACACTGTCCATCCCACTTCGTGCAAATGTGCGACCGTGGTCAGCTCGTCGCCTTGTGTACTCACTGGGTTCGTCCGCTGGGGCCTGTGCAGTCCATCTCACTGCTCACTCCTCTGCTGGTTTATCTGCGCATGACTGTGTGACCGCCGTCGGTGTACCCTGCACCCTCACTGGGTCCGCGCTGCTACCCCAGTTGCCTGCGAGCCTGCGTTGAGGGATCTTTCCTGCCCAACCCTGCTCCGCTGCTGGCTCCGCCCCTCTTACCGGTCCTGGTTGAATGGTTCATTGTTGTTGGACTTCCATATAGTTTAATTTTCTATTCTTTGGCTGTGTCTTTGTTTACTAAACCTTTGTTGTATTCAAACTTGGTTGTGGGAGAAGGCACAGTGTTTCCACCTACGCCTCCATCTTGGCAAAAGTCTCTCTAATAGCAATTCTGATCTACATGTTACATACAGATTTTATGGCTTTATTTTTGACATAAATGTGAACTATCATTTATGGAAAAAAAGACAGAGAGAAACAGCAAAGTTAAATAATTTACTTAAGATCAAGGATAAACAGCCCTGGCTTATATAGCTCAGTGGACTGAATGCAGGCCTGTGAACCAAAGGGTCGTGGTTCGATTCCCTGACTGTCAGGGCACATGCCTGGATTGCAGACCATGTCCTCATCAAGGGGTGCACAAGAGGCTACCACACACTGATGTTTCTCTCTTTCTCCTTCCCTTCTCCATTCTCTAAAAATAAATAAAAATCTAAAAAATTAATTAAAAAATTTTAAATCATATCAACCACTAGGAAAGCAGCTCTTTGAATTTGAGTATCATCCCACTTTGCCTCCTAACCTTGCTGAAAACTAGTTCACTGAACCTTAGGATTTCTAAGAGGCAGGGCTTGTTGTTACAGTTAAACACCACTACAACTCGTACAGTTTTCCTCTACTGCTCTTTAACTCTAGAGTGTTCAGTCTTTTCTTTGTGACCAGCATAGGAAATGTTTTCAAAATTAAGGTTGCACTTTCAGCGTACAGTTAACATATTATGAGACTTTTTAGATCACTAATTACAACAGTCACTGGGTACCATTACACTGATACCAGTAATAAATCATTAACAACATGTGCAAAAATGTAAATCTTTTTGGGAAATTATATGACCATTTTAGTGTATCATACCTTTGTGGAAGCCACCTTTTGTTTACGAAAATCTTTAACATTATAAACTTTAATAGTTCCCATCCATAGTATACAACCTGTAGTATATTAAAGTATAATTCACCTAGAAAAAAAATATTCTCAGTTAAGAAAAAAACAGACCCGAGCCAGGTAGCTCAGTGGGTTAGAGCATCACCCTGATAGCCAAGGTTGTGGGTCTGATCTAGCATTAGGGCACACAGAAGTATCAACCAATAAATGCACAACTCAGTGGAATAACAAATTGATGTTTCTAGCTCTTAAATCAAAAAACTTTTTAAGAAAAAAACACCTTTGAGGATAGCAATTAATTTATATGCTACAATCAACAGTATATGCTAAACTTCAAGACCAGTGAGAAAGAATATAATAAACATAGATGCAAGTATCAAAATGCTAAAATAAATTTTCATTTTAATGACTATAACCTGTGTCAAATAATCTTATTACTGGTGCTATAAAGTATTTCATATGAACGCAATAATTAGAGAAGAGAGAAAAACCACATATTTTGCACCTACCTTTTGTTATTAAGAAAAATTAGACAATATTGTCTGTACAATTTTCATATGGAAATTAAAATTCCCTCATTTTAAGCAGTTAAAGCTTTTCATTGCCAACTTTTCTTTAAAAAAAAACCCTTTACACAATGAATTCAAAATTATCACTCACGCTGGATGAAGATTTTAAATCTTACTGTACATTTTTCCTTTAACTGGTTTCCTTATTTAAACATATTAGGAAATTTTTGACAGCACTCTTTCCTGACTTTCAAAATTCTGCATTGTTTATACAAACTAGTAAATTCACCAATTTTAAGTTACCCAGAGGGAACAGTCTATAAACGTATAAATTGGAAGGTATATTGGACTCTTACAGTTTAGAGGCACAGATAACGTGTAATTTGTTCCACGCACTAGAAAAATAAATCGTACACACAAATCGCTCGCGATTAAAGAAGTTTTTATTTTGGAGGTTCAAAGTGCCTCTTTGAACCATAGATGGAAAAAACACCTATTTGAGTAAATATGGCTGGCAGGTGAAAATGAACAACACAGGCTGTTGTTAGGGTAAAAACTCCAAATTATTCTTTGACAATGACAATTACCTCCTTTATAAAGCAGGTAACTGCCTGCGCCTGGTGAATTTACTAGTTTGTATAAAAAATGCAGAATTTTGAAAGTCAGGAAATAGTGCTGTCAAAAAATTCCTAAAATGTTTAAATAAGGAAACCAGTTAAATGAGACGTCAGAGGTAGAAGAGAAGTTCGAGAATATTTCTAGCAGACCCACACAACCGTACACCCTGCACAGGGTAAAATAAGCTCAGTCTCCCAAGCAAGGCGGCTAATGAGCAGACAGCGGAGATAGGCTCACGTGCCCCGGCTCCAGGGCAGAGGTCGCCGTCCCCACCCTTCTCAGTTCCAAATGACAGGGGCAAGTAGGGAGGAGGAGCAAAGAGATTCCAGGAAGGCGTGAACGCAGACGTGGACTCACGTCACCAGGACAGATATACACACCACAGCCGCAACCGCCGCAGCCTGATTAGCTGGGAGCTGCGTGCCCTCGTCGGAGGGAGAGGAGAGGAGGAACACTGGCCCTGGTCCAGGTAGAAAAGCAGCCACCCGGCCCTACCTGGATACACCGCAGAGCCACGCCGAGGTCCCACCCACCGGGGACTTTCCACGCTCAAGGACGCTTCTGCGACACAGCCCGAAGGGCGGGGGCAGCCACAAGAGAGGGTGACTTAGGCATCCAGCGCATTGCCTGACTCGAATCGTGGTTTCCCCTCCATTTCCCTGCCTCGATTGTGCAATGAAAGTGCGTCACAGTACGCCCGGTAACCAAAGGTTGTTGGCTGGAAAGCGGACATGGGTTGAGAGCAGTGCGCAGAGCCCCCGGGGCCAAAGCGCTTGGTACCCGCCCCATCCGGCCCCTTCCGGCCTTTTCCGGTTGTCTTAAGTGCATTTGCGCTGAGGTTTGCAGATCCATCGCGGTTGGGACCATGTTGCTTCCGAACATCCTTCTCACCGGTTAGGGCGCGCGCGTGACGGGGAGGGGCTGGACAGTGAGTGGATCGGGTCTGGATGCTGAGTTCTCTGGAGCCTCGGGCTCCGAACGCGCAGCGCGCAGATTTTTGTTCCGAGGCTTGTGGCGGGCGCGTGGCCTGGCAGTTGTCAGGTCCCCAGCCGGCCCTCGTGACCCTGAGCTGGGGGAGGGGCGGGGCTGCAGAACGTCTGTCCAGGTGGCGGAGGCTGTTCGCGAGGTGGAGGGGGGTACGCCTGCCCACCTCCTCTTTCTGGCAAGCTGACTAATCTTTCTAAACCTGGTTTGTGTTTGGTGGATGTTGACTCTTAATTTTATTTGGCTAGGTTTTCTTTGGCTTTTAGAGATCACATTAGTAGGTCTCTTACTGGTGGATGTCTAGTTTTAGGCCTTAGTGGGAGGCCTTTCATTTTTCCTGTGTATCTGAGAGTCAGCTCTCGCTAAGAGAGTTTGGGTGTTTGTGGCCTTTAGTGATTACTTTGCTATGTTTGTTGAGTTAGCATCAGGGACTTTTTTTTTTCCCCAAGAAGAGAACAAGTCTCTTTCCTGAGTACACCTGGTCGTTTCTCATACAGAGATGTGAAGTTCCCCTGAGGGCCCTTTTGGTTCTTTGGATCCATACCTCTCGGAGGAACCTGTTACACGTGAGGAGTACTAAAATGCTACGTAACGGAGTTGCTATTTGTGGGGGGGGAGTGATAAAGTTTGTATCGTGTAAGAAAACATAGCTTGTTGACCGCGCATAATTTTTATCTGTGTCTGAGAGGTACAAATTAATCTCAACAAATTAGTATTTAGCCTTTAAGATTCCTTAAGGGGAAAATTGTACAACATCCAAATTGATTGGGGAGTGAATATCTTGGTTTTTGATACTAAGCCCTAGTGTCAAAAATTTGTATGTGAGCATTTTATTGAAAACATGGTGGATTATAGAGAAACTTCAGGTGGATGTTATTGTTTTGTATATAGAGATTTGATTTATTCTTGTTATCTTAGGTTGTAATGATTGAGTTTTATTCAGTGGCATTAAACTTGAACAGCTGAAAATTATGCATTTGATTATCTTCAAATCCGGTAGATATTAAAAAGGGAAAGTGAAGAACTGTGTGTAGTACCACTGTTCTGTAACAGTGTGCCATGTATGTATGAGGGAATGTACAGTGTGTGCACATATGTATATACGCACGTTATGTTTATATATTAGTACATACACATACACAATATGCTATGGCACGTACATGTGTGTGAAAGTTTACACAAACATGCATAAGACTTCAAGAATCTTGTTTATAAGGAAGACTATAGGGACTCAGAGGAAATGAGATTTTGGTTCTCATACTTCTTAATTTGGGGGGGGAACAATTTATTAATTTGAAAAAGTGACATAATAATATATTTGAGATGGCTAGTTTTACTCTGGGAATTTCCACAGTGGTGGCAAGAGGTCTGTGGACTGTTACGAGAAT
>NW_028097329.1:0-1371 GCF_014824575.4 Sturnira hondurensis | reverse complement strand
TCCATGTTCAATGCCATAATCCTTAGATTAGTGTTTTCTGCTGTTCTTTGCCCCTCCCTCCTGCTCTTTGGATTCCTTTCCCATGCCCATGCAAGATTTGGGCTTCTTCTTTAATTCCCACAAAAGAAAATCACACCAAGTTTATAATAAAATTTTGTTGAGGGTAATTTAATTGAAAAATTGTTGGTGTCATCAACAATCCAAATCATATAGCACTGCATTTCAGCTGAAATCTACCTTACACATTTCTCTTTAGAAGTGTCTCCTTGGCTCTCTCTCAATGGGAAGTCTCCCTCCTCTGTATTCTTTACTCACACAGCCTCAGAGGTCAAAGGCCTTTTTGTCTTTTACTTCCTTCTGAGAAATCTCTATTGCAACCCCTCCTAATAGTGCAGATTTTTCAGTTCTGCCATAGTTTCTGTCCTACAGAAATCTTGCTGAAGTATATTCTAAATGAAGCCAGTATATCCCTCCAAAACATATTTTCATAGCAGCTACTGAAAAAGAAAAAAAATGGCCTGGGTGTACATTATGGTTACGTTGTGCTAAAGTTGTATTGTGTTTACTGTCCACTGCTTATGATGTATCCGGAAGCTGAAGAACAATTTTTGCAATACTTACATCTGACCTAAGTAAATTCAGGCTATGATGTGTCTCTCTCACTTCAGCAACCTGTACTTCAGAAACAAAACACAGAAGTTAACCTTATTAGGTGATTAGATTTTGACCCATAGAGATGAGTGAAAATTATGTGTTATTGCATAACCAATTGCCACTAGCAACATTCTTTAGTAAAACAGATGCCTGTCTGCTCTCTGCAGGGTTGCCTCTGTGAGGTTCACCATGTCCAGAAATGAATTTTTGATTTATTTATTGCCCAGGCATAATTGAAGGAACTATTAAGTCTCAGCTTTGTGACGTGTGCATATTGACTGTGTGGTCAGTGAAGGAGAAAGAAACCAGAGATTTTGTGGAACAAGGGCCATCTGTGTATTATTGTAAAACTGATTAAATGTGATACAATCTGTGGCAAAATGAAAGCAGTTACAGACTCCAGTATCTAAGGATTGAAAGGAATTATACTTAAAGGTCAGTACTTAACTAATAATTATTTTCCAAATGGTATTTTCCTTCAAATTAATTTCCACAAACAGAGAAAAAAAACTGTGATGTAAACCAAGGCAAGCTGACCCTAGAGTCTATGACCTTAACTACTATACTGTATTGTACCCTTTAGTTGACTATTTAAATCTACAACTGTGTAGTGTAGCATAGTTATTGTTTAGAACTTCTTTTAATAGATGATGTAACTACATTGAGGCGTATATACAAATAGATATTATTTGTACAAGAAATATATGTTCATGATAG
>NW_028097328.1:0-1089 GCF_014824575.4 Sturnira hondurensis | reverse complement strand
TTATTCCCACTTACAGATAATAAAATTGAGGCTTGGAGAAGATAAATAACTGGCCCCAGTCACAGAAGATAACTTGAAACTCCATCTTTCTTGCTTCAAAGCTTATGCTTTCTACCTTTCCACATACTCTACTTTTAATATTTTGTTACTTCTTCCAATCTCCTTCCCTTGACATACACACAACACCCTTACTTTTAGTTCTCTCCCTTTTTCCATTGTATGGTCACTACTTTGAATTTCAATCCTTGTGGCTAGGAAATTAAGACCTAGCTTCCATGGAAACTGTGACTCTCCTAGAGTACACGAGGCTGGAAATGATGGCTACTACCCTTTCACCTGTTTGTGGAGATGTTTCCCAGGATAAAATGCAAGTTCTTTTGTATTCTAGCTGCCTTAAGCAAATAAAGTAGAAATTTCACAATTTTAAAAAATGACTACTTAAAAACTCCTACTTATATACACATTTGGACAGAATCATACAAATACAGATAATTAAAAGTTGTCATTGTTGATTGTTTTGACTTAGCAAAATAAGAACATATACTTCTAGGATAAGGATAGGATAAGAAGGATATATACTTCTGTTTGTCAATGCCTTACCAAATCCAGGTTTATTTCTTGCTCATCTTACATTAAATATGGATAAGCAGATATCCTAAATGGCTATCCTCCAAATGGTGCTTCATGAAGCCAAGCCACTTCCATCTGTAACTACGATATCTGAGACACAGGGCCACAAAATCCCAGCAGCAGAGGTAGAGAGAGGTGGAAGGCGCCATAGGATGTTTTAGATGGTGAGACCTGGAAGTGGCTTACATCACTTCCTCCCATATACCCTTGGTTGTGACAGAGTATTATGGCCCAACAAATTCTATTTGCAGAGCACTGTCTATGAAAGTTTCTTTTTACCACTATGATAAATCACCATAAATTTAGTGATTGAAACAACACAAATTTATTATCTTACAATTCCAGACATCAAAACTCTGAAATGGGTTTAAGTGGTCTAAATGAAAGGGGTCAAGGGGGTGGAGCTCCTTCTAGATACTTTAGAGGAGGAGCCACATCCTTCCCTTTCCCGGCTTATAG
>NW_028097327.1:0-544 GCF_014824575.4 Sturnira hondurensis | reverse complement strand
TCTTAGCAGAAATCGAGAGCTATAAAAACTCTGGGTTAGCGGTATGCATCAGTTTATTGATTTGCTAACTATTCGGTGCTTATAAATGTCAGGAGCATACCAGATAATCTGAATGGAGAAGTGGTATTTTTCACCCTTGTATAGCATTTACCTACATGTTTTAACTTTCCAAGGCATACCCGACATATGGTTTTGAATTTTGATTTTGTCCAAAAGGAAGATGAGTGATTTATGCCTGATTCCCTTGGAGATGGGTAGACTGGGAGGTAAAAAGGATGGAAGAATAAAGTGTTTGTCTAGTAACTTGGATATAAGCAAAAAGTGGGATTATTTGAGGAACTCTCAAAGTCACCCATGACGGCTGCAAGCAGAAGCAATCAGAAGCAGCCGTCGTCCAGACACAGAGGCTCCAGTGACACCGGTAACGGCATCTAAGAGGTGTATCGCTCTCTTCCATTTTCATCAACAGGGTGGGACGCATTGGTGGGCTGATGCTTCCGGTTAAAGCAGCAAAACCTTTCACGTAAAATAGGAAAAACTCCTT
>NW_028097326.1:0-2209 GCF_014824575.4 Sturnira hondurensis | reverse complement strand
GATAACTTTGAGCATGTTTTTATAGGGGAAAAGGGATGAGTAATCTATTGAACTTGTGGGGAATCATATTCCTTACTTGGGAAAGAATTACAAGAGTACTTAGCGGTACAGGAAAATATAGAAAGAGGTGAAAAAAAAGTCAGCTTAGATATGGCAAGTGAAATCATGGACTTGGTAAAATCATCCAAGGATAAAGGTAGAGGACTGATACAGGGTCAAAGGCAGAAATGTACATTATAATATTAAAGAAACAGTCATAAAGGGGTGAGAAAGAGAAGTAAGAGAGGTAGGACTTTAGAGAGGGAAGATGAAGGCAGTAACAATTTCAGTGAGGAGTAAAGGGTACCTTTAATAGAGTGCTTAGGTGTTGGATGCTGTGCTGAGCTCTCTACATACTTTATCTCATGTCATCCTCCCCACAGTTGTATGAAGTAGTATGTTCCTAATTTTCCAAATGAGCTCACTAAAGAAGAGAATAGTTAAATTTGCTTAATGCCACACATATCTGCTAAGTTTTGGAGATGAAGTTAAATTCTGGTCTGTCTGACAGAAGCTCACATTTTTAAATGTCCCTCTGTCCCATAATAGAGCAAGAGTTGGTAATGCCCAAAGTTAGAAATAAGCCAGGCAGTGAAAGACAAATACCATATGATATCACCATTAACAGGAATCTAAACAACAAAACAAACAAGCAAGCAAAATATGACCAATGACACTCAAATATGGAACAGGCTGACAGGGTCCAGAGAGGAGAGGGGAGAGAATCATAGGGGAAAAGAGGATGGACTCACATGAACAAGTATAAAGGACACATGGACAATAACTAAGGTCGGGGGTGGAAATGGGAGGGAGGTGGGGAGCACTGGACGGGGGGCGGGCAGGGTTGGGAATATAAGACAGAAACCTGTACGTGAACAATAATTAAATAAAATAAAAATTAAAAAAGTAATCAAATGAAAATTAAATAAAAATCAAAATTAGAAAGGTGCCACAGATTTAGCAGTTAGTAAAAAAAATAAAGTTTGGTGTAGTAGAATAAGGAATCTTGAGAAGTTTATGACAATACATATTTTAATGTAACTTGAAACAAAGAAGGTTAAAAAGAGATTTATAAGGCAAATATAAATAGCAATGATCTATATTGTTAGCCAAATATTAACAATATGGACAAGTTACTTAATATTTCAATATCAGTTCTCTCTGAAGTGTAAGTATTCCTCAAACTATTTTGGATGAATAAATTAAGTAATATACATAAAATCTACTATCACTATGAGCAGTGTATAATAGAAATCCAAATAAGAGTAATATTTGCTATCACTTAATAGATGGTTTTGCCCAGTTCAACTTTTGAGGACTGAGAAGAATAGAGACCAGACAGCAAATTCTGAGTAGCAGATGAGAAATGTGACAGTAGAAATAGTGCATGTAAAATACTTTCCAAACATTTGGAAGGGAAAAGAATTGCACTGGGGATGTAGTTGAATGGGGTTAGGAGGATTAAAGGAGGAAAGATGTTTATGGAATGCAGAGATAAACTAAAGATGGAAATGTTGATGGAGAAGGACCTGAAAGGAGCCCTGATAGGATAAAATTGAATCATGTCCCTGAAAAAGATTGAAGTTGAGTGGTTCCCCTGATAACTTATTTTTCCCTTCTTCTTAACCCCTTTGAATAACAGATATTGGGTCATCTTTCAGTGTAAATACCACACAAATTTTCAGACTGTCTGAGCCAGGGCCCACTCCTTCTGCCATTAATAGCAGAGTGACTTTGGACAAATCACTTGGTATATGCTACAGACTGAATGTTTGTGTCTCCCTCAAATTCATATGTTGATGGTATTTAGAGGTGTGGCCTTTGGGAGGTGATTAGGGTCACACTAAAGTGGAGTCTTTATAGAGAGAGAAGGAGACATGGGGTCTCTCTATCGTGGAATGCACACACCAAGGCTACGTGCTGACATAACCAAAGGAGAGAGCCCTCACCAAGAACCTGACCATATTGGCACCTTCATCTCAGATGTCCAGCCCGCATACCAGGGGAGATACATGTTTGTTGTTTAAGCCATGTAGTCCATGGTATGTCATCATAGTAGTTTGGAACAGCTGAAACTATGTGCTAGGACTTACTCGGTTAATCAATTTGTATAATGAGGCAGTTGGACTAGAAAATCCCTGAAGCCATTGGCTGTTATTCTGACCTTAGT
>NW_028097325.1:0-675 GCF_014824575.4 Sturnira hondurensis | reverse complement strand
TGATGGGTGATTTACAGGCACACCTACTCATACCACACTGAGTGTTGATCAATTTTTGACCTGAAAAGGCATAACCCTCAAGCCCCGCCTTCCCGGTTCACCCTATCTTACCCTAAGTGACTTTTTTTGTTTCCTGGGATGAAAAAAGTCCTCAAAGGGAAACATTTTATCAATGTGGAAGAGATGAAACAAAAAAGGCAGGAGCACTAAAAGGCATCAGAATCAGTGAGTTCAAAAACTGTTTTGCACAGTGGGAAGAAGTCTCGATAGGTGTGTTGCATCAAATGGAGAGTACTTTGAAGCTAACTGAAGTTTAAACATGTAAGAATAAATACACAATTTTTAAAATTTATTTATCTTTAGAGGGGAAAGGAGAGAAATATCAATGTATGGTTGCCTCTCATGCATTCCCTGCTGAGAACTGGCCTGCAACCCAGGCATGTGCCCTGACTGGGAATCGAACCGCGATCGTGTGGTTCGCAGGCCCGCGCTCAATACACTGAGCCACACCAGCCAGGGCTAAATACACAATTTTTACATATAAATTCTGTTTTGGGGGTCTCCCTTTACAACTCATGTTGATGCTTACTGTATTTACAGGGTTGTGTAGCCATCACCACAATTATTTTAGGACATCTGTATCACGTCTCAATATAGATGCTTCTTTCATATAAT
>NW_028097324.1:0-536 GCF_014824575.4 Sturnira hondurensis | reverse complement strand
TCCCACCAGGCGCGGTCCATCCTCTTTGGCA
The DNA here is from genome assembly GCF_014824575.4 of Sturnira hondurensis. Classification (NCBI taxonomy): domain Eukaryota; kingdom Metazoa; phylum Chordata; class Mammalia; order Chiroptera; family Phyllostomidae; genus Sturnira; species Sturnira hondurensis. The sequence continues at coordinate 505 of NW_028097324.1, read as the reverse complement.
ACGTAGGGATGACAGCAGTACTGTTTTTGTTTTGTTGTTATGGTTTCAAATAAACCTTTCCCAGCTCGTCATTTGTGCATAAAAAGAGGTTTGCACCATTGTGATGATCCAAATAATTTACAACGCAATATCATTTTAGTTGATTAAATAGGAGAGGGGTTTTCAACTTTTCTTCCCTTTTGGTACTCAGTGAAATCTTTCGTTCAAACAAACCTCGCACAGATGAAGCAGATGGAAAAGAAGTTCTGGATGTTGAAGTGTGAGGGATGGAGAGGGCGGGAACTTCACGTCTTTGATGGCTGTTTTGTTTTCACAGCAGTTCCTGAGGCATCTTTTAATTACTTTGAGGCTGTGTGCAATGTTCCAGAGACTACTGATGCCAAGGATGGAGAAAAAAGACGGACATTTCTCTCTTCTTGTGTCAGAATGACTCTCATACAGCAAACGGGGCCATTGCTGTTACAACGCAAACTTATTGAAGGTTCCTTGTTGGCATCCAGGCACA
>NW_028097323.1:0-3315 GCF_014824575.4 Sturnira hondurensis | reverse complement strand
CAGCACTATTTAAAGAAGAAAATAAAGGTTTATCTTGGCCAGAGATCTGCTAGAGTTGTACTGATTTGACTGTCAGTAGGTTTAATGAATCCTTAAAGAAATAGCAGTATGGAAAACAGTATAGGATTTTCTCATAAAACTAAAAATGGATCTATCCTTTGACCCAGCAATTCCACTGCTGGGATTATATCCTAAGAACCTTGAAACACCAATTCAAAAGATCCTATGTACTCCAATGTTCACAGCAGCACAATTTACAATAACCAAGTGTTGGAAGCAACCTAGGTGCCCATCAGTAAATGAATGGATCAAACTATGGTACATTTACACAATGGAATTCTATGCAGCAGAAAGAAAGAAGGAGCTCCTACCTTTTGCAACATCATGGATGGAACTGGAAAGCATTACGCTGAGGGAAATAAGCCAGGTGGTGAAAGACAAATCCCATATGATCTCACCTTTAACAGGAACCTAAACAACACAACAAACAAGCAAACAAAATATAACCAAAGACACAGAAATAGAAAACAGGCTGACATGGACCAGAGGGCAGAGGGGAGGGAATTTCAGGGAAAAAGGGAAAGGTTTACAGAAACAAGTATAAAGAATCCATGGACAAAAACTAGGGGGGTGGAAGTGGGAGGGAGGTGGGGAGGGCTGGGGGGTGGGCCAGGATGGGAGTAAAAGACAGAAAACTGTACTTGAACAACAATAAATAAAATAAAATAATAAAATAAAATAAAATGATAAAATAAAAATAAGAAATACCTGCAGTTAATTTGTATGCACTATTCCATTTCTATATATTCACCAGATTTTAAATTTGTTTCTAGAAGAAACAACTTGCTTCTTTATCTTCTTAAAAGGAAATTCACCAGTGTCCTTTCTTAGAATTAATGCAGGTCATTTTCAAAAAATTCATCTCCTAGCGGCAGCACAGGGACCACCAGAGTGGGCAAGAGGAAGGTGACTTCTGCCAGAGCTACTCCTCTTTCATCTATTCTAGTCGTTAGTTTCCACATAAAGTTCTTATAAATGGCATAGAAAGTGGGTTTAGACGCTTTAAAATAAAGCTTGAAGAACAATGTGGGAGAGACCAGCTGCACTGTCACTGAGGGGCAGCTAACGACAGGGTTTTTCAGAGTTGCTTGAGAGAAATACTCATGCAGCTAGGAATACACATACAGTGAGCATATGCATTGCAGCAGGAATATTGCTTTCTCTCTCCCCAGCTTTTCATCTCTAATGTGTAAATACTAAGTATAAAATTATTTAACACTCATTTTAGTATAGTGATGATCACATAGTATACTCACAGTTAATATTAGCTACAATTGTATTAGATACAGAAGAAGCATCCTTTAAAACAAGCTGTTGCATTTAAAAAGAGGACCTACTGCCCTGGCTGGTGTAGCTCAGTGGACTGAGCGCGGGCCTGCGAACCACACATTCGCAGTTCGATTCCTAGTCAGGGCACATGCCTGGGTTGCAGGCCAGTTTCCAGAGGGGGACTCACGAGAGGCAACCATACATTGATATTTCTCTCCTTCCCTTCCCCTCTAAAGATAAATAAGTAAAGTCTTTTAAAAAAAGAGGACCTTCTAAGTAGTATTTCTTGAACTCAAATTATTATATCTCTCTGGTTGTATACACATAAGTGACAAGGCCATTAGCTACTTACACGTAGGAAATGTTTATTACTGGTTTTCACTCTAAACACATCACACTTGCCTGGTATGAACTTTAACATATGTTTTAAGAAATAAGAAAAATCTTAAAAACAATAACAGTAAGACCATCTTACAGTCACTGTAAAAGCATAATTTAGCTTAACATGAATGGGATATTTCATATGCATTCTATTAATTTTAAATTCACTAATGGAAAATCATATACCTGTATATTAAGCATAGAAAAAAGGTCAGAAGACAAACAGCAATTTTTTTTACAAGCAAGTTGTAATAGAAATAGGCTTTTAAAGCCACACAAATAAAATTATTCTTTAGTATTTTCTGTATCCTTATTACAACAAGTGAGACCAATTATTCGCTTTTCTGTGAGAATAACCAAGTTGGGTTCCCAGTTGACTATTTCTTAATAAATAATGCCAATCTTTAGGTAGGATTGTGTTGTCAAAATCAGATGGATGAAATTATTTTCAGAAAGAAATTTTATAAATACATGAATAGTTTATAAACTGAGGTTTCTGTAACACCGTTTTTCAAACAGCTTATTATTCCACTGTTGAATTTATAGGCAAGTAAAAAAAAACTATTGGGTATACAAGTTAATACTCCAAAAGTTTCAGATAGCAAGTTAGCTTTACAAAACTCCAGACTCTAATCCCTAAATTTGAACAACTTATTTTTTCTCTCTAAGTGTATGCAGAGTTGATCAGTGGCTAAGGAATAATTCACACAAACCAAACAGTTTTTTTTCTTAAAGCTAAAATAAATAAATAAATAAATAAATAAATAAATAAATAAATAATAGCAACATCTGTGATAGAGACTGTTACTTATCATTGAATATTCATGTGCTAATTGACATTCCAGCAAACTTACTTTGGGCCTGTGTTACTTGTTTTTCAGTGAAATAGCAGAAATGCTATGTGGCACTTGAGGACCAAGTCAGAAAGGCACAAATGTATATCCTTTACCTTTTTCTTCCTTCTTGGAAGCAAATGTGGAGGGCACAAGATAAAAATGGCACAGTCACAACATGTGAATAGCCTAAGTATTGGCTGAGTATTGGATCCCCAAGTATTGCCCTGGATGGCCATTAAACTCCCATCTTATTATGTGTGAGTGAGATAAAAATCGACTGTTTAAGATTTGGGGATTAGTTTGTCATCATGTAACCTGGCATGACCTTGATTACTTAGCTCATATAGGATAATGTGTCTGGTCCTTCTGTAGCTGTACATTTATATAGACATATCCCCCTTCTAGCAGCCTTCATATAAAGGGGGGAATTTACGAATGTTTTAAGTCACCAAGTATTTTAGGGTGTTATTTCCATGGTTGCTTAAACTTACCTATTCATTATGATTTTTTAATGTATAATTCTTGTAGGATTAGTTTTCTTTCAAGAGTTTGTGTCCTTCCCGTATACCTACCCTACCTAAAGCACAGTTCACTTGTTTATTTTAATGCTATATTAAGTAAAAGTATTCAGTGCTATTTAAGGGACTATTCCAAATAATGTTTACCTGTGTAGTATTTAGGGGTTGTGTTCACAGGATTAGAAAACTGGAGTCACACCTATGCTATAGCAAATATGTTTAAAGGAGTTAATCAGTATGTTGAATTGTGG
>NW_028097322.1:0-538 GCF_014824575.4 Sturnira hondurensis | reverse complement strand
AAATGAGTTTCAGGGCTTCTGACTAAGCTTCCTGCTTAGGTTAGTCACTAAGACCCAACACATAGTTAATTGGATCTGTGTAAATCACAGTTTGGAAATCACTAGATGATTTCTGCAGTTACTGATTGGCTCTATATTCACTCCTTCAACTTTTATTTCGTAGTTCACATGTCCACATATTGCACCCATCACTCTGCCTGCTCCCCACTACAGGTACACACACATGCATATACCACAGAGAGAGAGAGAGAGAGAGAGAGGGAGGGAGAGAGAGAGAAGGAGAAAGGGGGAGGGAGATGGAAAGGGGGAGAGAGAGGGAGAGGGAGGGAAACTGCTGTATCAAGGAATAAAGGTATCCTTTTCAACGTCCTTACGTATCCTTATAAATTTGAAATTCCAAACTGTCCATGAAATTCAAATACTAAATTTCATAGAATAATTGCAAATTATCTGAAAGAATATTTTCCATATGATTAAATAACCTGCACCCTAAGAGCCTTAGAATATTCTTGAAAATAATGTACAACTATATCTTTGG
>NW_028097321.1:0-3055 GCF_014824575.4 Sturnira hondurensis | reverse complement strand
CAAATCCCCTCTTTCCCTCATCATTTCTTTAGGACTCTGCATATCATAGAATTGTCTGCAATGGTGGACTTGTTCTATAATCTTCTTTGTCCAGTAGGGTAGGTAGCCACTACCTACATGCAATTATTTACCGCTTGCAATGGAATTAGTGTGTACTTGTGGCCAGTATCACTGAGGAATTGACTTTTAAGTCATGTTTCATTTCAATTAATTTAAATTCAAGTCACCACGTGGGGCTGGGCCTGCTCTGTGGGGGGTATAGCTCTGGTATGCCAGCCTCACTTTTCTAGTCCAGCTCCAGCTGTGTCCATTATGCTGACTGACCCGTATACCATCCCTTATTACCTACAGTTGCCACGATCACATTCTATTTTTCTGATGTGTTTATTTTTTTTCAACCCTTTTCACTCTATTATGGATTCAGTCCAAAAAATGATGTGAGGTCTGCCCAGAAGTAGCCAGCCATGTACTATAAAAAATAGAGACATTTATTGAAGAAGGTACAAGAAACACTGTACATAGGACAATGATGCCTCAGTCCCTTTCGAAGTAGGCACCTTGGGACTTCACACAGTTCTCCCAATTGCCATCAGCTGTCCCATCATATTTTCCTGAATCTCATTGACAATCTGAAGTCTTTTTCCTTTCTTTTTTTAAAAAATTTTTTAGATTTTTTATTTATTTATCTTTAGAGGGGAAGGAGAGAGGGAGAGAAACATCAATGTATGGTTGCCTTTCGTGAGTCCCCTGCTGGGAGTTGGCCTGCAGGGAACCAGCCTGCAACCCAGGCATGTGCCCTGACTGGGAATCGAACCGAGATCCTCTGGTTCACAGGCTCGTGCTCAATCCACTGAGCTACGCCAGCCAGGGCTGAAGTCTCTTTCCTTTCAAAGGTGATTTAAATTTGGGAAAAGCCAGAAGTCACAGGGCATCAAATCTGGGCTGTAGGGGGGCTGAGTCACCTGGGTGGTTTGATGTTCCTAATTGTTCAAAAAGTTGTGCACCAGACATGATGCATGAGTGGGTGTGTTGTTGTGATGAAGCTGCCAATCACTAGTTGCCCATAGCTGTGACCTTTTGAATCAGCTGACTAGTTTCCATGGAGGAATGTTCAAGCTTCAAGCAAAATGTGATGCAGATCTGTTGCTCTACTTGCTCAGTCATTTTCAGAGTGACAGCCACACAGTACACATGCTCACTCAATGAATGGCACCTACAACCACCACTGATTAGTACAGAGAAGTTGTCATTATTCACACATGTGCATTCCAGTCTACTCTCTTTAGCTGGCAGGTTACATCAATGTCATGCAAAGCATCCTCGTTATATTAACAATGGTTGGACTTTTTCTGGGTCAACCTTGTATATTATTTATATAGCATTTAGCAGTTTACAAAATGCTTTCATGCACATTACTTAGTTTCTCATAGTAAATGTAACTATAAACCATGTTTTTCTTAAGTGATTTTTTTCCCAAATAAAAGTTTTCTAACTGATGTGATTGTATAAAGGAGCACTTTTGAAAGACTCTTTGATAATATGAATATTATCTAATGTTTTTTGGTTGTTGTTTAGAAAAATATTCTTAAAATGGGTCAGAGTGATAATGTAAAAAGAACACTGAATTGGGTGGGCATCAGGAGACCTCTGTCTGCTACCAATGACAATAATGATAATAATACTAGTAGTAAAGTCGTATGTCATTCACTAGCCATATTTGCATGCATTTAAAAAGTTTAACCATCATAGCAATCTTAGTACAATTTTCAGAGGAAGACAGTAAAGATTAAAGAGGCTATGCCATGTGTTCAACATAACATATTGAAGATGTCTTAGGTGGGCTCTTCCCCTCTCATTGCTTATTTAATCTTTAAAAGTGATATATCTGAACTAGATAATGTTTACATTCACCCCCAGTTCTTTGTAACACAGACAACTGGGATGTCTAATTTTGCCAGTGTGCATTCTGGTATTGATGTGTGTAATTTTTGTGACGGTGAAAAAAATGTAGCAATTAGAGCTAGAAAAACTTTATTGAAAAATTCGTATCTTAAAAACTTTGTTTTTATATTGATCTTGTACCAAGGTAGCATATTTCTATTTTATTTTTGAATTTCTTTTATGGGCCGAATGTTTGTATTCCTCCCAAATTCATATGTTTTAATGTGGTTGTATTAGGAGGTAGGCCTTTGGGAGTCAGTTCAGTTTAGATGAGGTCATGGAGATGGTGCCCCCAGAATGGAATTAGAGCTTTTATAGGAAAAGGAAGAAGCATCGGAGTGTGTTCTTTCCACCATGTGAGGAAGCAGTGAAAAGGGGACTGTCTGCAAGTCTGGGAGCTGGATCTACTGGCACTTTGATCTTGGACTCCCCAGTCTCCAGAACTGTGAGAAGCAAGTATCTGTTGTTTAAACCACCCAGTCTATGGCATTTTGTTAAAGCAGCCAGAGCTGGCTTAGACAACATCTCCTAGAATCTCACGGATAGATGAATTAGATTAAAAAAAATTAAGGTTAATATACCTACCAAAGAGATTTATTATAAAGATAAAATAATGTATGTAAAATGCTAACTGTCGTGTCTGCCACATAAAATATGCAAAAAGTACATCCATGTAATTGAAAGGAAATATAAATATAATTTAAAGGGAATGGATTCTGGCACTTGATTTTCTAGGCTCATATCCTCTGCTACCAACTAGGTTTGGGGCCTTGGGCAAAATACTCATTTTCTTTTTTTTTAGTTTTTGCATCAAGGGAATCAAGAAAATTACCATTGTTACAAGGATTAAATTAACAAATGTCCATAAATAATTTGGAACAGTGCCCGAAACATGAATGCCATATATACTAGCTATGGTAACTATTATTATCATTTTTTTGCAGTAGATTTTTAAGTGGGGGAAGTTACTCTGAGAACTTACCTGGAGCTCCTCTTCCATTCTCTTGTTATTTTCTCACATATCAACTGATATTTCTGGTTTCTGCTTATAATCGAAAATGTAAATAGCTCAGTCAGATTTTTTTGCCTGGGTGAACTGCTTCTGCATGAGTGG
>NW_028097320.1:0-501 GCF_014824575.4 Sturnira hondurensis | reverse complement strand
AGATTTAGAAATGAGCAAGATATTACTGAGCTCTTGCTTTCAGTGAAGAGCTGGACATTGTCTAGGGTATTTTCTGGGGGGTTACTTGAGTATATTGAGATATTCTCTTTTGACTGAATTTCTATTGCCTATGTTGCTTTACAACTCTGTAGAGGTAGAATTCAACTTGCATAAAATGATAGTAATCCAAATGAATTTTTTCAAAGCCGTAGGATACATTTTATTCAGTAGTGATACAACTGAAGTTGTAGAAAACATGTCCTCAAACATTACACTTTAATCAGTATTACTGAGATAAAATTCTTTCTTACGCTATCAAATTCACCCATTTAAAGTTTACAATTCAATGTGTTTTCAGTATATTCACAGGGTTTTACCAACATTACCACCATCTAATTTTGTTCACTTTGTAAAGAAACCCCACACCCATGAGTTGATGATACTCCCTATTCTCTCCTGCCTTTCCTCTCCTCCCATTAGCCCTAGGCAATCACTAATCTA
>NW_028097319.1:0-1903 GCF_014824575.4 Sturnira hondurensis | reverse complement strand
ATTTCTGAACTGAAGAACACAGTAGAAGGTATGAAGAATAGAATCGATATGGCGGAAGATAGCATAAGTGAGAATCAAGACAGGTTAGAAAAAATCTCCCAGATGGAACAAGTAAGGGAAAAGAGAATCAGAAAAAATGAGGAGAATTTAAGAGAAATGCAAGACAACATGAAACGTAATAATATCCGAATAATAGGAATTCCAGAAGGAGAGGAAGAGGAACAAGGGATAGAAAACCTACTTGAAAGAGTAATAACGGAAAATTTTTCTAAGTTGAGGAGTGATAAAGTCGCAAGGATCCAGGAATCGCAGAGAGTCCCCAGCAGGTGGAACTCAAAGAAGCCTACTGCAAGACGCATCATCATTAAAATGGTAAACTTCTAAGACAAAGAGAAAATCCTAAAGGCAGCAAGGGAGAAAAAAGAAGTAACATACAAGGGGATCCCAATAAGGTTGGCTACTGACTTCTCCATGGAAACATTCCAAGCAAGAAGAGAATGGCAAAAAATATTTCAAATAATGAGAAACAGAAGCCTACAACCAAGGCTACTGTACCCAGCAACGCTCTCAATCAAGATAGAAGGCCAAATAAAGAGCTTCCGAGAGAAAAGAAGTCTAAAAGAATACGCTTCCACCAAAACAGCTCTACAAGAATTACTAAAAAGACTGCTTTAAGGAAAGGAAGGAAAAGAGAGAGACGGAGAAGAACACAGGTACATAAATGGCAATGAATAAGTACCTTTCAATAATAACCTTAAATGTAAATGGATTAAATGCACCAATTAAAAGACACAGAATAGCTAAATGGATAAGAAAGCATGACCCACACATATGCTGCCTACAAGAGACCCACCTCAGGTCAAAAGACCATCACAGACTAAAGGTGAAAGGATGGAAACAAATTTTCCAAGCAAATGGACAAGAGAAAAAAGCCGGGGTAGCAATTCTCATATCAGACAAAATAGACTTCAAAAACAGGGCCATAAAGAGAGACCCAGAAGGCCACTTCATATTGCTCAAGGGAAGAATCCAGCAAGAAGACATTAACATCGTAAATATATATGCACCCAACATAGGAGCAACCAAATATATTTAAAAAAATCCTAGAGGAGCTCAAAAATGATATTGACAGCAACACAATTATAGTAGGGGATTTTAATACCCCACTGTCAAAAATGAACAGATCTTCCAAACAAAATATCAACAAAGATATTGCAGCATTAAATGACACTCTAGATGAAATGGACCTCATTGATATATAGAGAGCCCTTCACCCTAAAGAAGCTAAATGCACATTCTTTTCAAATGCACATGGAATATTTTCAAAGATAGATCACATCATAGGACACAAAATGAGACTCAACAAAATTAGGAAAATAGAAATCATACCAAGCATTTTCTCTGATCACAAGGGACTGAAATTGGAAACTAACCCCACAGGAAAAAAACAAAAACACCCAAAATCAAGGAGACTGAATGGTATGCTATTAAACAACGAAGGGGTCAAGATTGAAATTAGGAAGAAATAAAAAAGTTTCTGGAAACAAATGAAAATGAACTCACCACAACCCAAAACTTATGGGACACGGCCAAGGCAGTCCTGAGAGGGAAGTTCATAGCAATACATGCTTGCCTAAAGAAAATAAGAGCATTTCAAACAAACAGCCTAACCTGACGCCTCCAAGAAATTGAGGAACAACAACAGAGACAGCCTAGAGCAAGTAGAAGGAAGGAAATAACCAAGATCAGAGAAGAATTAAATGACATAGAAACTAAAAGCACAATTCTAAGGATCAATGAACCCAGGAGTTGGTTTTTTGAAAAGATAAACAAAATAGATAAACCTTTAAGTAGGCTCATCAAGAAAAGAACAGAGAGGACCCAAATAAACACAATCAGAAAT
>NW_028097318.1:0-669 GCF_014824575.4 Sturnira hondurensis | reverse complement strand
GATGGCACTGCCACCTGGCCGCGTCAGCCCCTCTCCTTGGGGGAGAGGTGCCGCAGAGGCTTGCCCCTTGCACAGTGGTGAGGGGGGGAGGGAAGTGAGGTGTGTTCTTGTGCTCAGTCCTGGGGAGGGAGGGTGGTGGGTGGGTGGCAGGCTACCCACTGCCACCCGCTGTGCGTCAGGGGCTTACCTGGATCACAAGGGTGTTTCTAGAGCCCTCTCTGCCTCCTGATGTACCCGGTGCCTACCCCACTCACGGCTACCATCTTGTGGCCCTGTCTTTATCTGTTCATTTTTCTCTCCGCCCACTCAGCCGGCAGTGCCTTTGTCTCTTGGCCTGCCCACCGTAGGCACCAAACACATGTCTGTTGAAGGAGGAATCATGACATCTGAAATTAGTTTTTACTCATCTTTTGCATATTGGTGTAAATGGATACCAGGGACATTTTTGTCCAAAGGAGAGAAGGGGGAAAAAAGACCCCTGACCACTGGGGCAGATGGAGGCACGTGCTTTAACAAGAAGGACCAGAGCCCCACCCATGACCTGCACGGGTGCTTTGCGTCCCAAACCTGCTGCTGTCATCTACTGATGGGGCGGCCGGAGTCTGCTTGGCCTTTTCGTGGGGGATGCGTCATGCCAGGCATCCGACCTGTGGTGTCCCTGTTCTGTCC
>NW_028097317.1:0-1045 GCF_014824575.4 Sturnira hondurensis | reverse complement strand
AGTGGAAATCCAAAGAATATATAGACCCTTGGCAAAATGTTCAGAAGAAATGCTAGAAGTCAAAGTAGCTCACGGAGGAAATCTCACAAAGAGCACTGTGACTGGCACTAAATTGACATTATTTCTGAGCCAGAATGTACTGTTTCTCTCTACAGTAAAAAAGTAAACAAGCCTCTTTTTTACAGCAAACATTTCTTTCATCCATCACATGGCACCAAACACTAAATTCACCAGCAAATATGAGAAATTTATTCCCACTGCTGCATAAAATTAGATTTTACATGCTCAATTATTATCTGTTAAAAGAGTATATATTACAGTAGGTATAGTATATGAGATATAGACTCAATTGTAATAGACATTTTATTAAAATTAGATACACTGTCTATAATTTTGCACTGTCCACAGTTGTATGGGTAAAGTGCAGCTTTTATAATAAAGGTGTTACAAATGTAAAATATCACCACAAAACAAGTATGTAAATAGTCGATGTGCTTCCTACAATACCAAGCTAAATAAAGGACAGAACACTTCCTGAACTGAATCCACCTCTGCATATCTGAGAACAGCCCCCAGCCTTCTAAAATGCCTGACACTGCTGAGCACCCTGGTAATACTCACTTCTCACTGACTGACTGTAACAAATTGCAGAAGAACTCATACTTGAGCAAAGGTGGCTGATATTTATTTTAAATGCCTTTTACCAAATTCTCAATACACTTTTTCAGTTTCAGTGAGTTCTCAGAATTGCCAATTGGCCTAACTTCATCACATAAAAAAATATTGTCTCATACTATCCAGCTTTTACTATTCATTATTTTGGGAGCTTTCACAAAGATGCATAACAATTACCTATGACAAGGAGTGTGGTCTGCGGGCCACTGGGAAGCTGACCATTAAATAAGCATATTATGTTTCTTACCTTCTATCCAAAAGTATAACACTGCAGTTACACTCAAAGGAAAGAAGCATCAGAGAGCAAAATAAGAAAGAGGGTCTATACATTTTAAACATCAAATATAACACCTACACCAGTTATATGCTA
>NW_028097316.1:0-680 GCF_014824575.4 Sturnira hondurensis | reverse complement strand
ATTTGAAAGTAAGTTGAAGCAAACCATATCTTTCTACCCAATATTTGTGGAAAAATATTGTGGGAACTCTTGGAAGATTGCACTTTAATAAGTCTTTTTTTTTAGAGGTTCTTTTTTTCTCTTAAAGATTTATTTTATTTTATTTATCTTTAAGGGGAAGGGAAGGAGAGAGGGAGAGAAATGTCAATGTATGGTTGCCTTTCATGCGTCCCCTGCTGGGAACTGGACTGCAACCCAGGCATGTGCCCTGACTGGGAATTGAACCACAGTTACTTGGTTCGCAGGCCCGTGTTCAATCCACTGAGCTACACCAACCAGGGCCAGGGGTTATTTTTTTGAAAAATATTTTTAATGTAATTATTGTTCAAGTAGTTTTCTGTCTTTTACTCCCACCTTAGCCCACCCTCCCCAGTGCTCCCCACCTCCCTCCCATTTCCACCCCTGTTAATTTTTGTCCATGTGTCCTTTATACTTATTCCTGTGAATCCTTCCCTTTTTCCCCTGAAATTCTCCGCTCACCCTCACCCTATCCCTGTCTGCCTGTTCTGTATTTCGGTGTCTTCGTTTATATTTTGCTTGCTTGTTTGTTTTGTTGTTTAGCTTCCTGTTAAAGGTGAGATCATATGGCATTTGTCTTTCACTGCCTGGCTTATTTCACTCAGCATAATGCATTCCAGTTC
>NW_028097315.1:0-500 GCF_014824575.4 Sturnira hondurensis | reverse complement strand
GGGGTATAAGTCACGTGCCTGCTAAGTTTGTCCAAGGCAGGTGTAAAGTTCCCTTTAGACGTCCGGGAAGTAGTTAATTATGTGTACCCGAGTCTCAGAGGTGAGGCTAGGGCTAACAATAGGGAGCCGTGAAAGGGTCCCCCAGCCCAGGGTCACTCAGAGACAAGTGGAGACCAGAGGCCTGACTCCAGGGAGGAGGGGCAGGGGCCACTGAAGCGGCCCAGTGGGAGCGGTCCCTGCGGTCGGAGGTGGCCAGGGCCGAGAGACCGAAGTATTTCAAAGAGGTGGGAGGGATCACGTGTGCGAGGGTGCAACCCAGGTTGAACCATGAGCCGGTGGGTCCTGGTGACCTCGGCCAGGACAGTCCGGTGGCGTGGCGTGGCCAGAGCAGCAGCCTGGCTGCTGTGGGGAGAAGAGAGACTGGAAGGGGAGCAAGCGTGGAGAGCCAATGGAGCGGTTTCATGTAACAGAGAGCGGGGAAACGGGCGGGGGTGGAAGAG
>NW_028097314.1:0-1305 GCF_014824575.4 Sturnira hondurensis | reverse complement strand
GGCCACTTTTTTCTGTGCAATCCTGCTCAGCCAGCTGCTGGCTCTACCCCTCTTACTGGTCTGGCTGAATGGTTTGTTGTTGTCAGACTTCCGTACAGTTCAATTTTCTGTCTGTTTTGGTTGTACTTTTGTTACTAAAACTTTGTTGTTTTTAAACTTAGTTGTGCAAGGAGGCATAGTATTTCCACTTATGCCTCCATCTTGGCTGGAAGTCCTTAGGACATTTTCTCACAGGATTTATGCCCCTGACATTCCTGGAACACAGCCACCTCTACACATTTACATACTGTCTCTGACTTCTTAGGAGCTACAGGAGCAGAGATGAGTAATCATAGCACAGACTCTATGGTTTACAAAGCCTAAAATACATGATATTTGACAACCTACAGAAAATATTTTACAGCCTTCGTTGTTNAATTATATTCAAAATGCAATAAGAAAAAGTATTGATGACTTTTACTATATGAAAATGAAAGCAAACTTTGCATAGTGAAAGGCAACATAAGTTGAATCAAAGAGTAAATTACAAACTATAAAAAATATTTGCAACCTGTTTAGAAGATAAAACCTTACTATTGCTGATATGAAAATTACATTTTAAAAATGGAGAAGAAAACACTAAAACTATCCTATATGAATATGGGAAAAGACATAAAAAACTATTCATGCAGACTGATGTAAAAATATCTCTTAAGTTTATAAAAACCCTCAATTAATTAGCAGTACTGATTATTATCCTCAAATAATTAGCAGTACTTATTTGTAATGTAAATACAAATCAGTACTGCTATTTCTCACCCATGAGATTTAGTAGTTAAATCAATGAGGGAAAATAATATACATTTCTGGCAAAAATGCACATATAACTTTTTGTTGAGAAATTTGGATATCTCTAACAAAACTTCATATTCATTTACTTTCTCATCAAGGAAAAAAAGCCTTTTGATTTGGTTTTCAGGCCTGTGCTCAATCCACTGAGCTACGCCAGCCAGGGTGAAGAGAAGCCTTTTGAAATTTATTCCAAAGGCACAACTTTCAGCAATATAAAAATATATATGCTAATGTTAATCATTGTATAACTGCAAAATACTGGAAGTTACATAAATATACAAACATAGTAGATTGACTGAATAAATGATGGCACGTGTAATGAAGTATATAGAGCTCTAAAATAGAATGCGAAATGCAAAATTACTCAAAATTCTCTATACAGTTGACCCTTGAACAACATTGGATTTAGAGGCATTGATGCTCTACACAGTAAAAAAGAACTGTGAGTGACTTTTCCCAGAAACTTAACTACAG
>NW_028097313.1:0-691 GCF_014824575.4 Sturnira hondurensis | reverse complement strand
TGCTTCCAAGTCATTTTTCCATCAATGTACTGTATTTTTGATACAGGGTGCAACCAAGGGGGGCCCAGAAAAGATTTGGAATGGTGTCCAGAACTCAAAGTGTACAGGAATATTGGAGGAAATATTAAGATGTCCTCACCCCCCACCAAGGTGTCAGTTGGGGGAAGGGATGAATGGAGCAGGGCCACTGAGAGCTGTTTTGCCTAGCAACACTTTTGCAGGAGCAGGGCCATTGAGAGCTGTTTTGCATAGCAACAGTTTTGCAGCTAACCTCTGGAATGGTTATTTAACATATCTATAACCTTTAACTGGTTTCATAGATATGTTAAAGAGCTGTGGCCAAGTTTTGGGCCAGGGAGAAGTGAGTGGCGGACAAAAGAGCCCTATAGATATTAGTGTATCGTCCTTGGGAGGGGCCCCTGTTTTCTGTAGCAGTTTTAGGCATCCCTCGGTGGGCCAAGTATTGCCCCCACCCTCGGACCCTTGTTCGGTAACAGTTTTTGGTGAGCCAGGCAGGAGGATAATTGTCCGTGGCAGACCGACCCCCTCAGGTTCGAGAGAGTGAGGCTTTGGAATTTTCCCAGTCTCTGAGGATTTCTCTGCGCTCTTGAGGGCATCAGCCGCCTAATCACGCCTGGAAAGGTGAAAAGGAAACAAGGCAGGCAGGAAGCAGAGACGAGAAAGTGTTTGG
>NW_028097312.1:0-520 GCF_014824575.4 Sturnira hondurensis | reverse complement strand
TATTGGGTTTGGTAGTGACAGACAGGCCCAACGCCAGTGTCTTTTCTGGTTACGTAAGTGAATGGAGCATCATTAAAATGTGCTATTACAGCCCTGGCTGGTGTAGCTCAGTGGATTGAGCGCGGACCTGCGAACCAGACGATCGCGGTTCGATTCCCAGTCAGGGCACATGCCTGGGTTGCGGGTCAGTTCCCTGTAGGCCAACTCCCAGCAGGGGACGCACAAAAGGCAACCATACATTGATGTTTCTCTCCCTCTCTCCTTCCCTTCCCCTCTAAAGATAAATAAATAAAATTTTAAAAAAATGTGCTATTACGTTATGTGGAGTAACAACAGGTGGTGTCAGGGAAAAGGATCAGTTACAGGGTTTCATTTTTTTAAACAGAAAAATGGAGAAAGAATTCTAAACTATTATGTAGAATATTAGCCTGGTGATATCATTTCACTTTCTTTCCCTTTTTATTCTGTTTTTTTTTCTTGACTTATTTTGTGTAAGAATATTCCTGTAGGCTATTTATGC
>NW_028097311.1:0-666 GCF_014824575.4 Sturnira hondurensis | reverse complement strand
GATAAAACCAAGTATAAAATTGAATAGAGATATTTCAGTAGCTGGGTGAGGGACAAATAGTCCTGACTTTAACTCCATCTCTGTCTAAACCAACTGGGTGTTTTCTTCCTAAAGGATGACCAACACAGTCTTGGTATTATCCAAGTGCACTGAACATGAGAGCTAATTGTGTCTGCCACTCTGTAGTAGTCTAAACAGCAAATAAAAGAACAGAAACTGAGAAACTAAAAATTTTCATAGAGGAGTAGAAGCCTTGGGCAGGTGTAGAAACTATGGTTGATAGAANAGAAGCCTTGGGCAGGTGTAGAAACTATGGTTGATAGAAAAGAGTTGAGAAACGTCAGGCAATTGTGAGGGTGAAGACTGAGACTGATGGAGTGGGAGTTAGTAGACTTCTTAAGAGGTTTAAGCAAGAGGTGAGTGTGATGGGTAGACAGTTTGACTGGTTATTTCAGCTGTCTCTTTAATTCTGCCAAAGCCATGTATATAATGTAAAGTGTCTTTTTTGCTAAACAGGAGGCCTTGCTAAAGTCAAATAATGAATTTCAAATTAGAAAACTAAAGGAAAATTGTCTATCATGTAAGCCTTATGTTGGACTCTGATATTTTGGGGTTCATAAGTTTTTTAAAAGTAATTGGTAAGCAGCTTACTGAACTTTTTATGTT
>NW_028097310.1:0-923 GCF_014824575.4 Sturnira hondurensis | reverse complement strand
CCCATTCCACATTACTGTAAAATAGCCATGATTCTTCCCCCCTCACAATTTACTTTTGGAAATGGAACATCTTCCTTATCTTTCAGTAGAGAACATCATGTGGATGTGTGGTCAACATGGGTCCCCTCCTCCCTGCTTCACTTCTGTGGAACCCAAACCTCAAACCGATGGACCTAACTCTGAAGGTACAAATTATTTTTGATGCTTGATTAGGGAGCTTTAAGTATGTTGCCTATCTCCCACCTGCCATGACATGGTCTGTCCTCAGTGAACCTCTGCCCTCCACTGCAACTGGTCTGCCAGACCCACAGGGCAGCTGCAGGGGAGAAATCTCCAGGGTGACACTTCGTGATCCACTGTGGACATGTGGTGTCACTCACGGCAACGCCCCCACATACACCACAAATCTTTCTTTACCTTACAGGGGCACTTTTACCTTTCTTCAAATGACAAACCCAAAAGGGCCCAATAGGTTGCCTATGTTATTCCATCTTTAGTGGGAAAATGGACACACACACATTCACTGGTTCTGTTCAGGTCTTTTTTTAACACAACCTGCTAAACCAGCTGTCATGCTGCAATCTAACAACACGGTTTCAAATGACATAAAAGCAAGTATGCACAACCAAAGTGATTGGATAGGGTAGGTGTGTGGTGGTGGGGGAGGGTGGGGAACCAAACTGAAGTTTTTACCTGCTCGATTTTAATGCAAGGTTCAACCCTCATCACAACCTTGGCATCTTACACAATATGTTTTTTTGCTCTCACACCACTTAAGCTACCATTCACACTGAATGGATGACTGGAAAGTTCTGTAGGTTGGGACTTCTGATGTAGACCCCTACAGAACCTCCTAAATTAACCACCGGTACAATTACAAAATACCTCGATGTGACAGATGGAAAAGACGCTCCACACCAAAC
>NW_028097309.1:0-1307 GCF_014824575.4 Sturnira hondurensis | reverse complement strand
TTTACCTGTCCTTCCATTCTAAATGAAAGCTTTGCTGGATAGAGCAATCTTGGTTGTAGGTCTTTGGATTTCATGACTTGGAATACTTCTTCCAGCCACTTCTTGCCTGTAAGGTCTCTTTTGAGAAATCAGCTGACAGTCTGATGGGAACACCTTTGTACTCGACTGTCCCCTTATCTCTTGCTGTTTCTAGGATTCTCTCCTTCATTTTAATCTTGGCTAATGTAATTATGATGTGCGTTGATGTGTTCCTTCTTGGGTCCAACTTCTTCGGGACTCTCTGAGCTTCCTGGACTTCCTGGAAGTCTATTTTCTTCACCAGACTTGGGAAGTTCTCCTTTGTTATTTGTTCAAATAAGTTTTCCACTTGCTCTTTCTCTTCCCCTTCTGGTACCCCTATAATTCGAATGTTGGAATGTTTAAAGATGTCCTGGAGGTTCCTAAGCCTCTCCTCATTTTTTTGAATTCTTGTTTCTTCATATTCTTCTGTTTGGTCATTTTTTTCTTCCTTCTGGTCCACTCCCTTGATTTGAGTCCCAGTTTCCTTTCCATCAATATTGGTTTCCTGTGCATTTCCCTTCATTTCAATTAGTTTAGCCTTCATTTGTTCCTCTAATTTGTGACTAAAATCAACCAGTTCTATGAGCATCCTGATCACCCTTGTTTTGAACTGTGCATCTGATAGGTTGGCTATTTCTTGGTTGCTTAGAGTTATTGGCTCTGGGGCTCTAAGTTCTTCTTGAGCCATATTTTGGTCTGTTTGCACCTGTTACATATGAGGAGCGGAGCCCTAGGTGTTCACCAGGGCGGGGCGACCCAGTTGCTGGGTTGAGACTGTATGTGGGGGCGGGGTCCAAGAGGAGCAATGGCGGTCTCCTCTGCTGCTTCCCACCACCGGGGCCTGCAAGGTCCGTCTCACTGCTTGCTCCTTCGCCAGCCTATCTGCACGCGAATGTGTGACCGTGGTCAGCCTGCCACCTTGTGCCCTCACTGGGTCTGCCTGGTGCTACCCCATACCTGGGATCCGCCCACAGCTGCCTACTCACCTGGGTCCAGAGATCTCCCCTGCCCGACCCACTCTGTTGCTGGTTCCACCCCTCTTATTATTCTGGCTGAACACTTCGTTGTTTTTGGACTTCCATATAGTTCAATTTTCTGTGTTTTGGCTGCGTTTTTTGTTACTGAAACTTTGTTGACTTTAAACTTGGTTGTGAGAGGGGGCACAGTGTTTTCACCTACGCCTCCATCTTGGCGGAAGTCTTAAACATATAGTTTTAAAGGGTGAATTTTATGATGTATCTAGTGAA
>NW_028097308.1:0-551 GCF_014824575.4 Sturnira hondurensis | reverse complement strand
ACTAAAACAAGAAGTCCAAGATAACTCTGAAGACATCTAGAATTAAATGGAGCCATGAAAGTTGAATTTACAACAGTTAAATTTAGTGACTGCTTCCTTCTGAAAGTTTCTTCCCTGGATAACATGATGATAGTGGTTTATTTTTTTTCTTTTTCTTTTTATTGTTGTTCAAGTTCGGTGGTCTCCATTTTCCACCCTTGATCCTCCCCCCTTTTGGTGTTGTCCATGTGTCCTTTACACATGTTCCTGAAACCTCCCCTTTCTCCCTTTCCCCCCTCCCAACTCCCCACTGGTTACTGTCAGATTGTTCTTTTTTAAAAAATATATTTTATTGATTATGCCACTAGAGTTGTCCTATTCCCCCCCTTCAGTCCCCCCCACCCTGTACCCCTGACCACCCCCCGCTTTAGTTTATGTCCACTTGTCTCAAGTTCTTTGGATTCTATTTCCCCTACTATTCTTGCCCTCCCCCCTATCTATTTTCTATCTACTGTCTATGATATTTTCTGTGCCTTCTCCCCCCTTCTCCTCCTCCCACCCCCCTGTTTCTA
>NW_028097307.1:0-896 GCF_014824575.4 Sturnira hondurensis | reverse complement strand
GAGTTTTTTGATTTGTATCTTTTAAAAGTTAAGTGTGTTGAGCTTTTTCTGAAAGCGGCCAGAGGTGACCTCTGAAAATGGTTCTCTATTCACTTGACCCAGAAAACCCCACAAAATCATGTAGATCAAGAGGTCCAAAAGTCTTAGTATTCACGTTAAGAACACTTATGAAACTGCCCAGGCCATCAAGGGTATGCACATTTCAATATGCCACCAAGTGTCTAAAGGATGTCACTTTACAGGAGCAATGTGTGCTGTTCCATGGTTACAATAGTGAAGTTGGTAGGTGTGCGTAGGCCTAACTGTGGGCCTGGATATAGGGTTGGTGCCCTAAAGAATTATTGCTTAAATGCTCCCTGGATTACTCTAAACCTTGGGTTAATTTCCAGCGTTCTTAAAAAAAAAAGCTGATTGTGAAATTTTATGCCAGTATTTTATATACTTTTAGGGAGACGAGAATTTTTACAGGTCTATATTTGTCCCTTTTCAGTGATTTTTTTTAAGCTTCTTCAATACATTTTTTTTTTGCACACTTCAGACAGTCACCTTACTGGATTTAAAAAACACTGTTGAATTCCCATTGCTTTTAAAATAAAGACCAACATCTTTATTTTTGACCTATAAAAATAAAGTCATGCATTGTCTTGCTTTTCCCTTCAGCCTCTTCTCTACTGTAGTGCCCTCTCTTGTCCTTTAAAATTGCCTTAGGCTATGTAAGTGAACTTTAGTGCCATCTTCATTTTCATAAGAAAACTAGAGATCTGGATTGGAATTTGAATTTATAGACTATGAGAGAATTGATATTTCGGTCTTTTCCATTATAACATTGTCATTTATTTATTCAAGTGTTTTATATATCCATTGGTACACTTCTATAATTTTCTTCCATAAAGTTC
>NW_028097306.1:0-1071 GCF_014824575.4 Sturnira hondurensis | reverse complement strand
TTCTTTACCTGGTGGAGTAACCCATAGCTTCATTTCTGAAGGGTCTGGGTGACTAGTAGTCCAGCCTGAATTCTGTTGTAGTTTTTCATTGACCTTAATCATAGGACATAGTAATGCCAAAAGATGCCCTATACCCTGAATTCTAAGCTTAACTTTCTTACCTTTATTGTGGAATAGCAGTCTCATTTCCCCTTGGTAGCAGGATCAGTCACACCACCCAATACAGTATCTCCTCTCCTTGCCTATTTTTTCAGAGGGGGGATGGGTCCAGAGTAGCCAAGTGGCAATCTCAACTTCCAGGTCAATAGAATGGTTACAACAATGACTCCTGACACAAGTATTCTTCCCTTTGGAACAAAGACTTCTAGGCCATCATGGTCTTTGGCCTCAGGTCATGGGAACAGAAAGCAAAAATTTTGCTAGTGGATCACTAGGGAGTAACAGTAAATGGTCTCATTCTCATTTTCACTCCTTCATCCCTTTACCTGTGTATCCTGGCTGTGGGAGAAAGAAACAGTGCCACCCAGTGCACCCTGAATCAGAGCATTTACAGTTTTCTGAAGGATCTTGTCCCAGCACTGCAAGGCAAGACCTAGTTGGCTCTGTAACTGGGTCTTCAAAATGCTCTTCCACTGTTCTATCAAGCCAGCTGCTTCAGGATGTTGGAAAAAAATTCCGTCAAATGAGTTCCTTGATTAGATGCAATGCTTTGTGAAAGAACATGGCTGTGGATAAGGAATTTTCCAAGTGTGTGGATGGTAGTTTTTGGCAGAAGCAGTGCATGCAGGGAAGGTAGACTCATATGCAGAATCTCTATTCCAGTAAGGACATTCGCCCCTTCTATGATGTTGGGGACCGCTCTGCCTGCTTTCAGGAATTGTAACTATCTCCCATGACTAAGGATGAGTGAGTGACCTCCAGAATGCGAGCTGCAGGAGACAAAGGATAGTCTCTGGTAGTGAATGCTGCCCCACTTTCCTCTCCCTGCCCCCAAAGCATGGTCTGAAGTCAGAGATGGGTAAGACTCCTCACAGCGAGGGGCAACCTAAGCCAGACTTGATCACATGGAAG
>NW_028097305.1:0-1218 GCF_014824575.4 Sturnira hondurensis | reverse complement strand
AGCAAAGGCCAAGAGGAAATGAAGAATACAATTTCTGAACTGAAGAACACAGGGGAAGGAATCAAAAGCAGGATCAATGAATCAGAAGATCGGATCAGTGAGTTGGAGGACAAAGGAGAAAAATACTCCCAATAAGAGCAAGAAAAGGAAAGGAAGCTCAGAAAGAATGAAGAAGGATTAAGAGAAAGACAAGACAATATGAAACAAAATAAAATCCTAATAATAGGGATACCAGAAGGAGAAGAAGAAGAACAAGGGATAGAAAACCTATTTGAAAGAGTAATGATGGAAAATTCCCCTAATTTGATGAGAGAAAAAGCCACACAAATCCAGAAAACACAGAGCCCCAATCAAGAGGAGCCCAAAGAGGCCCACTTCAAGATACATCATCATTAAAATGGCAAAATTCCAAGAAAAGAGAGAATCTTAATGGCAGCAAGGGAGAAAAGGGAAGTAACGTACAAGGGAGCCCCAGTAAGGTTAGCTACTGACTTCTCAATAGAAACACTCCAAGCAAGGAGACAATGGAGAGAAATATTTCAACTAATGAGAACCAGAGGCCTACAACCAAGGCTACTTTACACAGCAAGGCTCTCAATCAACATAGAAGGCCAAATGAAGAGCTTCCAAGNGCCAAATGAAGAGCTTCCAAGACAAAAGAAGTCTAAAAGTATATGCCTCAATGAAATAAGCTCTGCAGGAGTGCTAAAAAGAGTGCCTGAAGGAAAGGAAGGAAAAGAAAAAGACAGAGAGGAACACAGGTACAAAAATGGCAGTGAATAAGTACGAATCAATAATAACCTTAAACTTAAATGGATTAAATGCTCCAATAAAAAAACATAGAATTGCTGAATGGATAAGAAAGCATGACCCACACATATGCTGCCTACTAGAGACCCACCTAAGGACAAAAACCTACACACACTAAAAGGGAAGGGCTGGAAACAAACTTTCCAGGCAAACAAACAAGAAAAAAAAGCCAGGGTAGCAATAATGATATCAGACAAAATAAATTTCAAAACAAGGGCCCTCAAGAGAGACCCAGAAGGTCACTTTATAATAAATACTGAAGGGAAGAATCCACCAAGAACACATTAACATTGTAAACATTTATGCACCCAACATACGAGCACCCAAATATAGAAAGAAAATTTTAGAGGACTTCAAGAAAGATATTCACAGCAACACAATTATAGTAGGGGTTTTTAACACTCCAAG
>NW_028097304.1:29970-53909 GCF_014824575.4 Sturnira hondurensis | reverse complement strand
ATGGGCATCTAGGTTGCTTCCAGCTCTTGGCTATTGTAAATTGTGCTGCTAGGAACATCAGGGTGCATAGGTTCTTTTGGATTGGTGTTTCAGGGTTCTTAGGATATACTCCTAACAGTGGAATTGCTGGATCAACAAGCATGTTCATTTTTAGTTTTCTTAGAAAATTCCATGCTGTTTTCCATAGTCACTGTACCAGTCTGCAATCCCACCAAAGTGAACTGGGGTCCCCTTTTCCCAACAACCTCTCCAGCACTTGTTGTTTGTTGCTTTGTTTATGATGGCCATTCTGACTGGTGTAAAGTGGTATCTCATTGTGGTTTTAATTTGCATCTCTCTGATAGCTAGTGATATTGAGCATCAACTAAGCTTTTCCACTAAGATCAGGAACAAGACAAGGTTGTCTACTTTTACCACTTCTATTCAATATAGTATTGGAAATTTTAGCCACAGCGATCAGACAAGAAAAGGAAATAAAAAGCACCCAAATAGGAAAGGAGGAAACAAAACTGGCATTGTTGCAGATGACATGATAGTGTACCTGGAACATCCTATAGCCTCTACCAAAAAACTGCTCAATCTAATAAATGAATTTGGCAAACAGTGGGTTACAAAGTCAATATCCAGAAATCAAAGGCATTTTTGTATACCAACAATGAAATAGCAGAAGCAGAAATCAAGAAAAAAAATCCCATTCAATATAGCAAAAACAAAAATAAAATATCTGGGAATAAACCTAACCAAGGAGCTAAAAGACCTATATGCAGAAAACTACACAACACTGAAGAAAGAAATCAAGGAAGACACAAACAAATGGAAACATATACCGTGTTCATGGATTGGAAGAATTAACATCATCCAAATGTCCATACTACCCAAAGCAATGTACAGATTCAATGCAATACCTATTAAAGTACCAATGGCATATTTCACAGACATAGAACAAACACTTCAAAAATTTATATGGAACCATAAAAGCCCCTGAATAGCAGCCGCAATTTTGAGAAAGAAGAACAAAGAAGGAGGAATCACAATACTTGATATCAAACTGTATTACAAGGCCACTGTAATCAAAATAGCATGGTACTGGCATAAAAACAGGCACATAGACCAATGGAATAGAACAGAGAGCCATAAATAAACCCAAATCTCTACAGCCAATTAATATTCAACAAAGGGGGCAGTACAATAAAATGGAGTAAAGATAGCCTCTTCAACAGTGTTGGAATAACTGGACAACTACATGAAAAAAAAAAGAAACTCAAGCACCAACTTACACCATACACCAAAATAAATTCAAGGTGGATAAAAGACTTAAATATAAGCTGTGAAACCATTAAAGCCCTAGGGGAGAGCATTGGCAGGAACATCTCAGATATTCCATGTAGCAATATTTTTGCTGATATGTCCCCTAGAGCAAGGGACATAAAGGAAAGAATAAACAAATGGGATCTCATCAAAATTAAAAGCTTCTGCATGGCTAAGGAAAACAGTATCAAGATAAAAAGAGAAGCAACTGTTTGGGAAAACATATTTGCCAATGAAACCTTAGACAAAGGTTTAATCTCCAAAATATACAAAGAACTCATACAACTCCACTCAAAGAAGACGAGCAACCCAATTAAAAAATGGGCAAAGGACTTGAACAGACACTTCTCCAAGCAGGACATACAGAGGATCCAGAGACACATGAAAAGATGCTCAATATCGCTAGCTATCAGAGAGATACAAATTAAAACCAAAGCTTTCATTTATAATGGAAGGTCAGATAAAGTGCTTCTCAGATAAGGTCAAGTTAAAGGAGTTCATCATCACCAAACCTTTATTATATGAAATGTTAAAGGAACTTATCTGAGAAAAAGAAGATAAAAAATATGAAGAGTAAAATGACAGTAACCTCACAATTATTAACAATCACACCTAAAATAAAAACAAAAGGAAACTAACCAAAGCACTAGAACAGGAACAGAATCACAGAAATGAAGATCACATGGAAGGTTAGCAACAGGGGAGTGGGAGGAGGAGAGAGGGGGAAAAGGTACAGAGAATAAGTAGCACAGATGGTATGTGGAAAATAGACAGGGGGAGGGCAAGAATAGTTTGGGAAATGTAGAAGCCAAAGAACTTATATGTATCACCCATGAATATGAACTAAAGTGGGGGAATGTAGATGGGAGGGGGTGTGCAGGGTGGAGGGGAAAAGGGGGGAAATGGGAGAACTGTAATAGCATAATCAATAAAATATATTAAAAATATGAATATCTGGTGAGAAACACTCTAGTTCTTTATTCCTCAACAACATGAAGGCCTGTGTTCCAAAGAGTGAAGGTTTAAGAACGTGGAGCATTTTAAGCTTATTTTTCTAGGAACTATGTGGAGCAGAGACTCCCACTCCCATCCTCCTCTAACAATCTATGTTTGAACATAATAATGTCAGTTGGAAATAATCCCTTGCTATGTAGAGGCACTGAGAATTGGTGGCTAATCTGAAGCTGTAGCATGCCTACTACATAATTTTTGTCCTACTACATAATTTTTATAATTGAATTTACTATGTGATGTTGCTTAATAAAATTATGTGGTTTCAGGTATAAAATTCTATATTGTCATCTGTATATTGTATTGTGTGTTGACCACCCCAATTCCAGTCTCCTTCCATCACCATGCCCTCCTATAATGCCTTCCACCTCCCCCACCCCCCTAACCCTCTGGTAATCACCACACTATTGTCTGTGCGTATGTGTGTTTTGCTTAATTGTTTTGCTTTTTTCACTCAGCCACCCTACTCCCTTGCCTTCTGACAGCTGCCAGTCTGTGCTCTGTGAGTCTGTTTCTATTTTTAATACCTAATATTTTAAAGATTAAATTTATTTACAAATGTAAGGCATTTAGAGCAGACATATATACTTAGAAGTATATAGCTATAGTGTTGTTGTCATTGTAATTATTAATATAAAAAGGGAAGTCATAATGCTTTAGCTAGTGCTTGTCTCTTAGTGGCCTCATCTTGTAATAAAAATCAATCACAATATACACTTACCCTGAGATAAAAGATAATCTCTAATTTAGTTGGACTCTAAAATGTATTTTTTTTTTTTACCTTATATGTGAAGGACCTATGACACAGAAAGGTCTTAAGATCTCTCCAAAACCACAGTCTGGACTCAAACTCATGTATGTCTTCTATTTCCTACCCTACGTACTTTCCTGTATACTAGGCTTCTCCTAGACTGCAAAGTTTACCCAGAGGTGTAGATTTGCAATAATGGTGCCAGTTATCTGCCTCATTCTGTGTCCACGACCTTAGTCATCTAATTTTGTCCCCTTATTTTATAATGCTGAGGTTGGTCATGTTGCATGCATTGCACCAACGGAATGTGGCTAAGTGTGATGCAATCAGAGTTTTGAAAGGCACCCACATGATTGGGCTTCTTGCTCTTTCTCTCTGCCATTGCCTGAGAAGAACACACCAATGCTAGTTGTCTGGATTAAGGAAGATGTGAAGAATGTGTGGAGCTGAATCATTCCAACCAGCTTAGCTATAGCCATTCTAGATCAGCCAAGAACCAGACCAAAGCAAGTCCAACCAATATCAACAGAGATGACTACCCAGGCACTTGAGCAACAACTGTTTATTATTAATTGCTGCTGAAGTTTTTAGATTTTCACTTGGCATTATTGTGATAACAGACAACTAATATGCCAGGAGAAAAACTTTTTCCAAAGATCTTATATATTTGTGAATAGCACACAATACCTTTATTTCTTTGTTTGTTTTTGTTTCTTTACATCCTTCTTAAATAGCACAGGTAAAAGAATTGATGCTTATGTTTTTTTGCAAAAATTTTCCTAGGAAGCAGTGAGGAGGCACTCTTGCTAAGGTTTCACTTTCTCCCTCCCTCTCCAGCTATCACCCACTCACCTTATTGGGAAATGTGGCATCAATCTCCTGCTGCAGTTTCTGCTGCACATCAGGGTGAGTGGCCAACAAATACATAAGGAAGGAGAGAGAAGTGCTAGTGGTCTCATAGCCACCAAAGATAAAGATAATAGATTGGGCCACTAGCTCCAGATCAGACAAAGCTAAAAAGAGAAAAAATATATTTTATAGAGAAGGTCAATGTACAACATCACAGTTTAGATAATGAAAAGTTCAAATAAAATTCCCAAACCCCTATGGGAAAAATCAGAAAAGCAATTCAACTTAAATTGGGAGTGTTTTGCACTCTCATGTGCATGTTACAGAGCCAGAAAAAGGCAAAAATTGTCTTAATTTCATTTTTCACAAGGCCTATACTATTCTCAATGATCTGCATCTATTTATTAAACCCTCTCCACAACATTGCTGTGTAATTGCAAGACATAGCATTTTTGCATAACATGCACAGTTTTATCAGCATGTCCATTGCAGAATCTTAAAAGCAGTTTAGCTATAAGTAATTTGGGATAGGATTCTACCCCCAGGAAAAACTTAAATTATTCTAGATAAAATATACTTGAAAAATTTTGAGAGACTTTGTCCTAAGGATTATTCAGGGAAAAATTAAAGGATCTTTCATCAAACATGTTTGCAGAAACTTAAGAGAACAATATTGGGCTACACATAAAATATGGTTACTCTAAGTATCACCATGGACCACCGTCATCAGCAGTATCTGAAAGGTTATAGAAATGCAAAATCTCAAGTCCTATACTGAACTACTGAATCACAGTATGAACTGTCAAGAGATGTAGTGATTTGTAGAACTAGAACAAAAAATCCAAAAATTTATATGAAAGCACAAAAGACCGTGAATAGCCATGGCAATCTCAGGAAAGAACAAAGTAGAAAGTATCACACTACCTAATATCAAACTATACTACAAGACAATAGTAGTTAAAATAACATGTTACTGGCATAAAAACAGACACATAGATCAATGGAACAAAATAGGGAGCCCCAAAACAAACCCATACCTATATGGGCAATTAATATATGGACAAAGGAGGCAAGAACATAGAATGAGGTAAAAACAGTGTATTCAATAAATGGTATTTGGAAAATTTGATAGTTATGTGCAAAAATGTAAGGAACTACACCACTTTTTTACACCATATACAAGAATGAACTCAAAATGTGTTAAAGACTTGAATGTAAGACTTGAAATCATAAAAATCCTAGAAGAAAACATGGACAGTAAAATATCTAATATTTTTCCTAGCAATAATTTTTTCTGACACATGTCCTTGAGCAAATGGGAAAACAAACAAACAAACAAACAAATAAATAAATAAATGAATAGGACTGCACCAACCTAAAAAGTTTTTGCGTAGCAAAGGAAACCAACAAAATGAAAAAAGAAGCTACTGAACGGGAGATGATATTCACCAATGATACGTTCAATAAGAGGCTAATATCCAAAATGTATAAAGAACCTATACAACTCAACACCAAACCCCACTCCAAACAATCCAAATAAAAAATAGGAAGAAGACCTGAATAGACACTTCTCCAAGGAGGATATACAGGTGACCAATAGACACCTGAAAAGATGCTCAATGTTACTAATTGTCAGAGAAATGCAAATTAAAACCACAATAAGATATCACCCTGTGCATGTCAGAATGGCTATCATCAATAAATCAACAAACAAGTGCTGGCAAGGATGTGGAGAAAACGGGACCCTTGTGCACTCTTGGTGGGAATGTGGACGGGTGCAGCCACTTTGGAAAGCAGCATGGAAGGTCCTTAAAAAATTAAAAACAGAGCTGCCTTATAATTCCATGATTCCACTTCTGGGTATATATCCAAAGAAATCCAAAACACTAATTTGAAAGACTATATGCACTCCTATGTTCAATGCAATGTAATTTACAAGATATGGAAGCAACCCAAGTGCTCATCAGTAGACAAGTTGTTAAAACAGTGGTGATATATACACAGAATGGAATATTTTTTGCCATAAAAAATGATGAAATCTGACCATTTGTAACAACATGGATGGACTTAGAGGGTATTATTATACTAAGTGAAATAAGTCAGACAGAGAAAGGCAAATACCATGTGATTTTACTTACATGTGAAATCTAAAGAACACAATAAATGAAAAAACAAAATAGAAACAGACTCATAGATAACAGAGAAAAGACAGATAGTTGCCAGAGCGAGGGACTGGGGGATTGGGTGAAAAAGGTAAAAGAATTAAAAAGTACAAGTTGGTAATTACAAAATAGTCATGCAGATATAAAGTACAGCATAAGGAATATAGTCAATAATACTGTAATAACTACATATGGTGTCAGGTGGATACTGATAAAATCAGGGGAATCACATTGTAAAGTACTTGACTGTCTAATTACTATGATATACATCTGAAACTAATACAAAATAATATTGAATATAAACTTTAATTAAAATAGTATTAAAAAGAGAGATGTGATTTGTGTACACAACCCAGCTTGATAAACATGGGTTATACTTTTAACAGACATCAGGTAATAGAAGTCCTGAGACATGTATTGTCAAAATAGATAATATCAGATATGTGCATAAACTACAGAGATAGAAAAAATATAGAAGACTGGTTATTGATCTTAGCCTAATCAGAGGAATTATCATGGCTGAAGAAAAAATGTGCCAATAGAAGGACATTGGACAGCATGAAACATAGAAACGTAGGGTTTAGTGAGTGAAATTAGCAATGTTTATCCAATTTTGACTTGAAAGTCATCTTTCTTAGCACATGCTCCATCTCTTTGCTCTGTATAATATTTCCTTCACCATAGAAGGTTGTTTTGGACCACTGTAGATAGATGGATAAACAGATAATGAAAGAAGGAAAGAGAAAAAGAGAAAGGAAGGAAGAAGAGAGAGAGAAAGAAGTTCTAGATATAAATATCTATGTATTTTTAATGGTGTGCTAGTCACCTCATTGCTGCTCTGTAGAAACAAATGCTTAATACTCAGACATTTTATGAGATGGTTGTCAAAATATTGGCAGTTTGAAATTAACCATGATGGCATTATTTACATTATGGAAATAAACCATAAATCAGATTTTTTGAGAGAGAGAGAATATAATTATATCATTGTCTGGATATGGGTATATAGAGAAATATTTAAGTTTATCACACCTGGGTAAATATATTTGATGTTCTTAGGTTTGTCCACCAAGAAATCTAGGGGCAAAAATATACCTAATAGGAATGAGCACTCTCAAATCATAGATTTTGGCTTCTAAATATTACTTATCATTAAAATGAACCAGAACTCCTTGAGAACTGACTGATTTTAGGGCTGATCAGGGGAAATAAAGAGAAACCGACTCTATGGAAGGACGTATTTGCCAGTTATACACCGGACAAAGGTTTGATCTCCAAAATAAAAAAAACTCAGACTACTCAACACCAAGAAGACAAACAATCCACTTTAAAAAATGGGCAAAGGATCTGGACACTTCTTCAAGGAGGATATACAGATGGTCAATAGACATATAAAAAGATGCTCAGCATTGTTAGCCATCGGAGAGATGCAAATTAAAACCACAATGAGATATCACCTCACACCTGTCAGAATGGCCATCATTAATAAATCAACAAACAAGTGCTGGTGAGGATGTAGAGAAAAGGGAAACCCAGTGCAATATTCTTGGGAATGTGTTAATGTGGGTTCAGTGATGCACAAATGATCCACAACTGCAAGGGATTCTGATAATCTGGTAAGCTGTGTAGGGACAGGGGGGAGAAGTATATTGAAAATCTCTGTACCTTCCACTCAGTTTTGCTGTGAATCTAGAACTGCCCTAAAAATAAAATCTATTAGAAAATTTATTTTTATTTAATCTATTAAATAAAAAATTAAATAGAAAAAAGGAACACAGAACCCACTTGAAAGGACTACAGTGGACAAACCTGAGAAAATCTGACTGTGAAAAAAGACAAAGAATGATTTTAGAAAGTAAAGTTATAATATATGAGTTCATACTGATATAAATAAATAAACACATAAATAAATGATGGAGAATGGAAAGTTCTTCCTTACAATGAAAGATCAATTCATAAATGTAGAAGAAATGATGGAACTAGAAAGTAACCATTTTGCAACCATGGTAATAATAATGATTTCAGTCAAAAATCCAATAATGGATGATAAAATTAGTATGTGGAAGTTTGAAGAGGAACAGAATATTTGCTTAATCTCAAAGCCTTCTGAAAAGTCACTTATTAATTTAAGGAAAATAAAAACTTTACAATTAAGCTAGTGAACACAAATTTAATGAAGTATTCCAAGTTAAGGGTGCCCACACTGGAGCCATGTGCCTCCTAACATGATGAAGTCTTAATACAAATCTCCAGGCAGAGATTCTGAGTCAAGGGGGCCTGGTGAGGCCAGAGAATAGACAGTGGAAACAAGCTCCCTGGAGGTTCTGAAGTAAGTGATCCACAGACCACAGACTGACTTCTAGGTGAAAGAAATTCTTGTTTATGGTGCCCTTCAAGCTTTGAATAAAGTTGTGCCCACATGTTTCTAGAAAGTGCTTCTGGCTACCATTTATATCTGAGCATCTATCATTCTTCAATTTGGCAGAAATTCTTATCTGCCTGGAAAACTACATGCACATTTTCCGAACCAATGCCTCCCTCTGAGCCTCCCCATCTCTGGCCCTCTGAAGCATGCATTGTTTACCTTTATGGGAGTCTGTTTCTTTGGAATTCTGGGAATTAATCATGAGCTGAAGAAAATCCACTCGGTGCTGGAAGTCAAAGAGAAATTTCAATTTTAGAAGTAAATCAAGAGTGCAGCACTAAATGTCTTTCCTGATAATAAGGCTCCTTTAAACCCGGAAGTGTGGCTTGTGCTGCCTGAGTCATCAGTGAACACATTCAGTTACAACTTGGAAAGCAAGATGTTTCCCTGAGAGAAATTCAGCCATTAGATCCAACTGCTTGTTGGTCATCACTCTTTCTGGTTGGCTTCTCTCACTTTTGAACACAGCTTCCTGGTCAAAAAGTTATACCTTGTCACACCTGCTTGCTCACAAAAAAAGTAATCTCTGACCTCAATTTTTTTCTCTAGCCTTAATTTTTTTATTAATGGCCACATAGATTTATCTCCCAACACTTGAAGAGTTTATTGGCGCTTTTTCTGTGGTCAGTTTCAAATGTCCCACCATCCCAGAACTCTCCACAATGTTCAGTGAAATCCTGGGGTAACTAACCCTATCACTGTGACTTGCAGACATTCTTGTGCTGGCCTCCAGGTCCATGAAGGCAAAGCTTGGTTGGCCAGCTTATAACCTCAAGGCCCAGAGAAGACTCCTGCCCTCTCAGTCTCTGAGCAGGCTCAAACTTAACACAGAGTGAGTGCACTCTGTCAGGTGCCACATGGGGCCTTCATTGCAGAATATATAAAGCAAGAGGCTTGGAAGTAATGTGATTCTGTACCAGTTTAAGGCCTGGGGGATTATGATTTTTAAGCAGTTATTTTTATAAATGAGAGTGACAATTTATTGAAGGGAACTGGTAAGGTTTTTATCTCAATACTATTCATGCAGTGATATACCAAGCCTTGTGCTTATTCTTACATTTTAAACAATGTCTTTCTGACTCATTTTAAATTTTCTTTCTTAACCTCCACCTTCTTCATTGGCTACAGAATATTTTAACTTTCCTCCTGTTAGCCAAGAGTCTTAACCACCTAAAATAAGAGAAGTGCACAAATCATATGTATACAGCTCAACAAGTTGACAAAAAAGTGAACAAACACATGTAACCACCAACAGATTTTACCTTTTGTTTATCTTGGAGGCGACTTTCTTTTATTCTTTCTACAGTTTTTATGAAAAAATCAGTAACACTTTTTGGAAACAGATGAATATTTAATACTTCAAAAACTGGGGTAAGGAATGGAAAGAGCACTGTAAGAAAAAAAGAAAGCACAATGAAAATACAAATACACCTGGGGCAATTATAATTTTCTCTTCTAATCTGAAGAGTAAAAGACACCAGGCTTCTCAACAAGGAGCCATTCTCTCTATGACCTTTGCTCAGACTCCAAGCACATGGCTTAGGAAGGGCAAGTCCACATACAAGGACCATCACTGTAGCAGTGAGATCGGCAGCCGCTTCCTCGTCTTTTGGGTGACTAAAGGAACAGGATTACATTCCTGAATGGCTTTACATTTTATCTATAGAGTTAGACTGTCCTTGAATAAACCAGACCAGAGTCTGAGACTTTAATTAATCTCACTGTTCAAGAACTAGTAGTCAGACGCACATGCATGGACACGGTAGAACACTAGACACCAAAATGTCAACAATTATTGTATCTGAGAGTTTAATTATAGATGAGTTTTATTTCTTCTTGTCATTGAAAAAACTTCTGAAAAATTTATAAGATATGTGCATTGTATAACAATATAAACATTAACCAAAATGTATGTATATTTAAGATGTACATATTAAAATAAAAAAAAACTAAACAAACAACTGGAACAGGAACAGAATTAGAGAAAGGGACATCACATGGAGGGTTTTCAGTGGGGAAGGGGAGGGGAGGAATAGTGGGGAAAGGTACAGGGAATAAGAAGTGTAATTGGTAGGCATAAAATAAGACAGGAGAAGTTAAGAATAGTATAGGAAACAGAGAAGTCAAAGAACTTATATGCATAACCCATGGACATGAACTAAGGGGGGAAATGCTGGAGGGTTGGGGGTGCAGGGTGGAGGGGGAATAAAAGGTGAAAATTTGGGAAAATTGTATTAGCATAATCAACAAAATACACTTTTAAAAAAAGAAAAGCTCCACAGAAGGCAAAAAGAAATGCAAAACTTAGTCATTAAACTACAAAACATTGTTGAAATAAATTAAAGTAGACCGAAGTAAATGGGAAAACATTCATGTTCATGGATTGTAAATCTTCATATTATTACAATGGCAATACTCCCCAAGTTGATCTACGGATTTAATGCATTCGCTATCAGACTCCTAGCTTGTTTTTTTCATAAAAATTGACAAGCTAAATTTAAAATTTTTATAAATTGCAAAGGGTTCTTGTTTTCAGAATTAGCCAAATCTGAATTAAAGAGTAAACTTGTAGAACTCACAACTCCCAATTTAAAAATTTACCACAAAGTTTTAATAATTGGGACAGTGTTGTGCTGGCATAAGGATAGACATAGCGATCAATAGAATATAATTTAAAAGTCCAAAATAATGTGCCTAAGGTCAACTAAATTTTTAAAAAGAAGGTCAAATTTTTAAAAAGAGAATATAATTATATCATTGTCTGGATATGGGTATATAGAGAAATATTTAAGTTTATCACACCTAGGTAAATATATTTGATGTTCTTAGGTTTGTCCACCAAGAAATCTAGGAGCAAAAATATACCTAATAGGAATGAGCACTCTCAAATCATAGATTTTGGCTTCTAAATATTACTTATCATTAAAATGAACCAGATTTTTCATTACAGTTGAGATACTCTATTATATTAGTTTTAGGTGGTCAATATAGTGATCAGACATTTATAAGAGGATATCTTATGGATGATCATTCTGATAAGTCTATTACCCATCTGATACTATACATACTTATTATAAAATTATTGACTATATTTTCTGTACAATACTGTACATCCCCATGACTATTTTTTATAACTGGCAATTTATACTTCTTAATTTCTTTTACTTACACTCATCCCGCCAACCCGTTCCCATTTGGCAACCATCAACTTATTTTCTACATCTATGAGTTTGTTTCTATTTTGTTTGTTTTGTTTTTTTTAGAGTCTGCATAGAAGTTGAATCATATGGTATTTGTCTTTCTCTGTCTGACTTATTTCACTTAGCATGATACCTTCTAGGTTCATTCATGTTGTCACAAATGTCAAGATTTTATTTTCTTTTAAGATTTTATTCATTGATCTNCATTGCTCTCTCCAACCTTCACTAGTGGAAAGCTCAAGGAGGTAAGCATATAAGAGGACATTTAATTTGAAACTTAAAGAATGTGTCTGGAGACAGGTAGAAAATAAGATAATTTCTTTCTAAGGGTAACCTACTGAATTTGAGCTTCCTAAAAATTATTTTATGTTCTAGAAATTACATTATAAGACTCATTATAAAATATCCCTTACTGCTCCATGCTTGTGAAAGCCAGGTCCTTCTAGGACTTGGGTCTTCGCCTTTAACTCCAAGTGATGTTATTTTTTGTGCCTAGATGTTCCCTATCATTGTCCAGTATGGAGAAATGATGGTGAAGAACATGAGGAAAGAAGCAGAGAAAGGCAAACCCATCAACTTGAAAAAGTGAGTAGGAGCCCAGATACTGGGATTCTGAGCTTTTCCCCAAGACCCTCCAGCTGCCTTCCACAGAGCCAAAATTCCCACTGCTGAGTTACTCTATGACCAAACAGAAGTAGATGTGTGGTGTTAGAACTACAATGGGCTACCCAAGAAGATGTGGCTCACCCATAAAGGCAGGGCAGCCAGGAGGGAAATGCCTTCTCTTGTGTATGTGAAGCAGGATTAATGTGTCTGCTTGATTGTCACTGTGGATATTCTGGAAGACAAAGATACATGGTTCAGAAAGAAGAAACGTGATTATACCAAAGTGTAGAGAGTGTGAAATAGAACCAGGGGAAGGTACTGGTACCTATTGGTGGGCAGTGGGTGGGGCAGGGAAATTACAATGTGGAACTTGGAACAACTTAAACCCCTTCATGAGTTTGGTGAGGACACCAGCAAAATACTAGATATTAAATCTTACCACCACTTCTTTCTTTAATCTAAAAGAGAGAAGGTCCTGTACAGACTATGGGGTAGGGTGGCCATATTATTTATTGTCTAAAGTAAGACATTTTTAAAAAAATTATGCAGGAACAACTGATGTAAACTGGAACTAATCTGGGATAACTGGGGATGTATGTATGCTCGCTTACCTATGGGATTTCCCCAAATCAATTTTGGAGTAATTTTTAACTATTTTTAAGCCAGAAACAATTCTTTTTTATCTACAAAGGTATTTTCATATGAAAAATTTAATTAGATATAAATTGTTAACTAGGTTGAAAAAGGAGTAAAACATGCAGACAAAAATGAAGAAATAACTGCCTTTTGAGTTTCTTACACAGTAGGATGAGGGGGGTGGGAATGGACATTTTCTAAGCAATAGCTTCAGTACAAATCACTGTACTGATTTGTTCCAGTAAAGACATTCCATCTGAAGCATAACTGCAACTGAGATTAATACCTAGATTACAGCAAGTCACAGATATTATCTAAGATTCATCTGCCTGCTAAACCAGGAACATTCTTAGTGCTTGTATTTCACAGAAATGAGTCCACCCTCAGGGAAACCTCAGATTGCTGGAGTTGGGGACAGCAGATCTTTCTGGAGCTTTAGCAGGAATGTAGAGAAAGAAGGATGACATTCCTGGCAACTCAGACCAGGATGCTGCTCTTCTGTAGTGTGCTGAAGGGGAATCAGCTGAGTACAAATACTCGGATGGGGCAAGACTTAGGTCAATGTCACCTTTTTTTGCTTCCACTAGGAAGAGTTCATTATCTACATTGTGTCCTATTCAAACACAGGACAACTGCTATTGTCCAGACTCAAAACATACTATTGTAGTTTGCCTGATCATGGGTCTCCATCCCTCTGCCCAATCTCCCTGTGCTCACAGGTAGGTCTAATTTGGTGTCCCCATAACCCCAGCACAGGGCTAGCTGCATACTGACACCTGATAAATACCTCATGATTGAGTGTGACAGGAGCATAGATTTTCAGATGATCCGGTTGATGGTTTTGACAGTTGTGTGGCTCTTTACCTGTCTTTCCTGAGTATATGAATTTATATGCCCTGCTTGTTGTATGTGTTGAATAAGGCTTAAAGAGTTGCTGCTTTTAATTTTTCATATCTTTGTTTCTCTGCTCAGCATCTTTGGGGCCTACAGCATGGATGTGATTACTAGCACGTCATTTGGAGTGAACGTCGATTCCCTCAACAACCCACAAGATCCTTTCGTGGAAAAAACCCAGAAGCTCTTAAGATTTAGATTGCTTGATCCACTCTTTCTCACCACATGTATGTAGACTATTATACTTATACTAAAATACTTTTTCTTTCTTCCACCTCTCCTGTCCTCTTCTCTCTCTGTGTGTCTCTCTCTCCCCACCTCTTTCTATAAAAGCTTTTTTGAGATGTAATTTATATCTTGTATCATTTATTCATTTAAAGATGTACAGTTCTATCAATTTTATGACCTAGTATCTGTCAATAGATAAATGAATAAAAATACAGTATACATAGATATATAGGTATGATAGATAGATGATAAATAGATAGATAGATAGATAGATAGATAGATAGATAGATAGATAGATAGAATGGATACTATTCAGCCATAAAAAGGAAGGAAATCCTACCATTTGACAACATGGGTGGACTTTGAGGGTGTTGTGCTAAGTGAAGTAAGTCAGCAAGAGAAAGACAAGTGCTATAGGCTCTCCTTTATATGTGGAATCTAAAAAATACTTACACTCATAAAAAAAAGAAATGATTTGTATTATCACAGGCAGAGGTTGAGGGTGAGGGAATTAGATGAAGGTGGTCAAAAGGTACAAACTTTTTAGTTATAAGATAGACAAGAGTGTACATTCTTAAAGTTCTCATCACATGGAAAGAAAAACAATTTTTAACTATATGAGGTGATTTTTTTATAACTGAACTTATAGTGATAAACATTCTGCAATATATGTAGAACAAGCCGTTATGATGTACACCTATACAGTACTGCTTGTCAATTACAACTCAGTGAAACTGAAAAAAAGGTTTTTAGTAAATTCAAAGTTATGTGCAACCATCATATTAATTATTAAAACATTTTTATCAGTTTAGATATATGATACTTTTTTTACTTTGATGTCTCAATCTCATTAGCCTAAAGCAAGCTGTGATCAACTTTCTGTCTCTATACATTTGCCTGTGCTGGACACTTCATACAAAGAGAATCATATATGTGGGTTTTTGTGTCTGGCTTTTTAAAATTTAACATAATGTTTTCAAGGTTCATCCATGTTGTAGCATGTATCGGTACTTTATATTTTATTATGGGCAAATAATATTCCATTGTATGAACATTCTTCATTAGGTTTACTCATTCAATAGCTGAGGGACATTTGGGTTGTCTCTCTCTACCTTTCAGCTATTGTGAATAATGCTGCTATAAACATTCTGTACAGGGCGTTTTTTGTTGTTATTTTTTTACCAACCTGTTTCAGTTCTTTTGGGTTTCTTTTGGTTTCAGTTCTTCCACCCTAGGGTGGAATTGTTAAATCCTATATTAATTTGTGTTTACCTTACTAAGGATCTGCTAAACTTTGTTCTACAATAACCACACCATTTTATATTCCCACCAGCAACATATGAAGGTTCCAGTTCTTCCACATCCTCACCAACCCTTTGTTGACATTTTTCTATCTTTTTTTATTATGGCTGTTCTAGTGGGTATGACATTGTATCTCATTGTCAGGTTTTGATTTGCATTTCTCTAATGACTAATGATGTTGAGCAACTTTGTATATGTTTTTTGGTCATCTTGTATCTTCTTTAAATAAATTTCTATTCAAATCCTTTGCCCATTTATAGTTAGGTTGTTTGTCCTTTTGTTATTGAGTTGTAAGAATTCTTTGCAAATTCTAGGTAAAAATTCCTTATTAGATATATGAGCTGAGAATTTTTCTCCCATTCTGTAGCTATCTGTTATTTTTCTTCATAGAGTCCTTTGAAGCACAATTTTTTTTATTTCAATGTTCTACAATTTGTGTATTTTTCTTTTATTGCCTGTGTTTTGGGTATCATGTCTAAGATTCATTGCCAGATACGTGACAAATAGTTACCCTTAGGTTTTCTTCTGAGAGAATAGATGTTTAGCTTTTAGGCTCAGTTCTTTGATCCATTTTTTATTTTATTTTTGTATATGGCATATCGTAAGAGTCCAACTTCATTCTTTTGCATATGGGTATCCAGTTGTCCCAGCACCATTTATTAAAAAGACTATTTTCCCTATTGAATGGACTTAGAACCTTTCTCAACATTGGGTTGATCTTAGCCTGAATAGGCATACATATCTCCAGAAAGGACATACACATGGCCATGGACATAT
Source organism: Sturnira hondurensis (assembly GCF_014824575.4). Taxonomy (NCBI): domain Eukaryota; kingdom Metazoa; phylum Chordata; class Mammalia; order Chiroptera; family Phyllostomidae; genus Sturnira; species Sturnira hondurensis. Next base: position 37,760 of record NW_028097304.1, on the reverse strand, counting down.
GAAAAAATGCTCAACATCACTAATCATTGGGAAAAAGCTAATTAAAACCACAATGTGATATTATCTCATATCTGTCAAAATGCCCATCACTAATAAATCAACAAACAACAAGTGTTGGTGGAGATGTGGAGAAAAAGAAACCCTCACAACAATTAAAATAATTTTTTTTTTAAAAAAGGAAAGGAATATCCTCTCATATCCTGTTGGTGGGATTGTAAATTAATACAGCCACTATGGAAAACAGTATGGAGGTTCCTCAGAAAATAAAAAATGGAAATACCATATGACCCATTAATTCTACTTCCAGGTATTTATTCAAAGAAATCCAAAACACTAATTCAAATAGATATATGCATCTTGTGGTGATTCCCCCAGTTCTGGAGTGAATAATTGGAATAGGTACACACTCGGCAGCTGGCAGAACCCCCAAATTTATACCCTGATCTATGGAGTAAGGACTATTACCATAAAAAAGGGCAAGTAGAAGCCACTGGAATTGCCACTACCATCAGAAATATAACAAACAAAATACAAGACAGCATTTCTTGAGGGATTGGAGAGATTAGTGCCACCATCGTGGACACGAAAGATTCAGGGGTAGTGAATCTCATCACATCCCCATTCAACTTATCTATTTGTCCTATGCAAAAGGAACATAGATCTTAGAGAATGACAGTGGATTATTTAAACTTTACTAGGTGGTGACTCCAATTGCAGCTACTTGATCAGATATTGTTTCATTGTTTGAATAATTTAACACATCGTGGTACCTGGTATGCAGCTATTGATTTTGGTGAATGCTATTTTCTTCATCCTTGGCAAAAGGGCCCACCCAAAGCAGTTCACTTTCATTTGGTAAGGCTTTCTTACTGCAAAGACTTATCAATTTTCCAGGCCTTTGTTGTAATTTGATTGCCTTTCCTTTCCATAAACTATCACACTGGCTAATAACATTGATGGCATTGGGCCTAGTGAGCAAGAAGCACCACTTACTGGTAAGAGATTTAAGTTACAGGGGGTGAAAATAAATTTGGCTAAAACTTTTTTAAAGCTATATGCACACGTTATGTTTAAACAATATTATTTACAATAGTCAAGGTACAAAAGCAACACAAGTGTCCATCAATAGACAAATAAATAAAAAAGTTATGGTACATATATACAATGGAACGTTGGTCAGCCATAAAAAATGAAATCTTGCCTTGGCTGGTGTAGCTCAGGGGATTGAGCATGGGCCTGTGAAGTAAAGGATCACAGTTTGATTCCCAGTCAGGGCACATGCCTGGGTTGCAGTCCAGTTCCCAGCAGAAGACACACGAGAGGCAATCATATATTGATATTTCTCTCCCTCTCTCCTTCCCTTCCCCTCTAAAGATCAATGAATAAAATCTTAAAAGAAAATAAAATCTTGACATTTGTGACAACATAAATGAACCCAGAAGGTATCATGCTAAATGAAAAAAGTCAGACAGAGAAAGACAAATACCATATGATTCAACTTCTATGCAGACTCTAAAAAAACCAAAACAAACAAAATAGAAACAAACTCATAGATGTGGAAAATAAATTGATGGTTGTCAAATGGGAAGGGGTTGGCAGGATGAGTGTAAGTAAAAGAAATTAAGAAGTATAAATTGCCAGTTATAAAAAATAGTCATGGGGATGTACAGTATTGTACAGAAAATATAGTCAATAATTTTATAATAAGTATGTATAATACCAGATGGGTAATAGACTTATCAGGATGATCATCCATAAGGTATATTCTTATAAATGTCTGATCACTATATTGACCACCTAAAACTAATATAATAGAGTATCTCAACTGTAATTAAAAATTAACTTTTTAAAAATTTAGTTGACCTTAGGCACATTATTTTGGACTCTTAAATTATATTCTTTTGAGCTCTATGTCTATCCTTATGCCAGCACAACACTGTCCCAATTATTAAAACTTTGTGGTAAATTTTTAAATTGGGAGTTGTGAGTTCTACAAGTTTACTCTTTAATTCAGATTTGGCTAATTCTGAAAACAAGAACCCTTTGCAATTTATAAAAATTTTAAATTTAGCTTGTCAATTTTTATGAAAAAAACAAGCTAGGAGTCTGATAGCGAATGCATTAAATCCGTAGATCAACTTGGGGAGTATTGCCATTGTAATAATATGAAGATTTACAATCCATGAACATGAATGTTTTCCCATTTACTTCGGTCTACTTTAATTTATTTCAACAATGTTTTGTAGTTTAATGACTAAGTTTTGCATTTCTTTTTGCCTTCTGTGGAGTTTTTCTTTTTCTTTTTTTTAAATATGGAATGCTTCACGAATTTGGGTGTCATCCTTGCGCAGGGGCCATGCTAATCTTCTCTGTATCGTTCCAATTTTAGTATATGTGCTCCCGAAGTGAGCACGAGTTTTTCTTTTTTTAAAAGTGTATTTTGTTGATTATGCTACTACAATTTTCCCAAATTTTCACCTTTTATTCCCCCTCCACCCTGCACCCCCAACCCTCCAGCATTTCCCCCCTTAGTTCATGTCCATGGGTTATGCATATAAGTTCTTTGACTTCTCTGTTTCCTATACTATTCTTAACCTCTCCTGTCTTATTTTATGCCTACCAATTACACTTCTTATTCCCTGTACCTTTCCCCACCACTCCTCCCCTCCCCTTCCCCACTGAAAACCCTCCATGTGATGTCCCTTTCTCTAATTCTGTTCCTGTTCCAGTTGTTTGTTTAGTTTTTTTTTATTTTAATATGTACATCTTAAATATACATACATTTTGGTTAATGTTTATATTGTTATACAATGCACATATCTTATAAATTTTTCAGAAGTTTTTTCAATGACAAGAAGAAATAAAACTCATCTATAATTAAACTCTCAGATACAATAATTGTTGACATTTTGGTGTCTAGTGTTCTACCGTGTCCATGCATGTGCGTCTGACTACTAGTTCTTGAACAGTGAGATTAATTAAAGTCTCAGACTCTGGTCTGGTTTATTCAAGGACAGTCTAACTCTATAGATAAAATGTAAAGCCATTCAGGAATGTAATCCTGTTCCTTTAGTCACCCAAAAGACAAGGAAGCGGCTGCCGATCTCACTGCTACAGTGATGGTCGTTGTATGTGGACTTGCCCTTCCTAAGCCATGTGCTTGGAGTCTGAGCAAAGGTCATAGAGAGAATGGCTCCTTGTTGAGAAGCCTGGTGTCTTTTACTCTTCAGATTAGAAGAGAAAATTATAATTGCCCCAGGTGTATTTGTATTTTCATTGTGCTTTCTTTTTTTCTTACAGTGCTCTTTCCATTCCTTACCCCAGTTTTTGAAGTATTAAATATTCATCTGTTTCCAAAAAGTGTTACTGATTTTTTCATAAAAACTGTAGAAAGAATAAAAGAAAGTCGCCTCCAAGATAAACAAAAGGTAAAATCTGTTGGTGGTTACATGTGTTTGTTCACTTTTTTGTCAACTTGTTGAGCTGTATACATATGATTTGTGCACTTCTCTTATTTTAGGTGGTTAAGACTCTTGGCTAACAGGAGGAAAGTTAAAATATTCTGTAGCCAATGAAGAAGGTGGAGGTTAAGAAAGAAAATTTAAAATGAGTCAGAAAGACATTGTTTAAAATGTAAGAATAAGCACAAGGCTTGGTATATCACTGCATGAATAGTATTGAGATAAAAACCTTACCAGTTCCCTTCAATAAATTGTCACTCTCATTTATAAAAATAACTGCTTAAAAATCATAATCCCCCAGGCCTTAAACTGGTACAGAATCACATTACTTCCAAGACTCTTGCTTTATATATTCTGCAATGAAGGCCCCATGTGACACCTGACAGAGTGCACTCACTCTGTGTTAAGTTTGAGCCTGCTCAGAGACTGAGAGGGCAGGAGTCTTCTCTGGGCCTTGAGGTTATAAGCCGGCCAACCAAGCTTTGCCTTCATGGACCTGGAGGCCAGCACAAGAATGTCTGCAAGTCACAGTGATAGGGTTAGTTACCCCAGGATTTCACTGAACATTGTGGAGAGTTCTGGGATGGTGGGACATTTGAAACTGACCACAGAAAAAGCGCCAATAAACTCTTCAAGTGTTGGGAGATAAATCTATGTGGCCATTAATAAAAAAATTAAGGCTAGAGAAAAAAATTGAGGTCAGAGATTACTTTTTTTGTGAGCAAGCAGGTGTGACAAGGTATAACTTTTTGACCAGGAAGCTGTGTTCAAAAGTGAGAGAAGCCAACCAGAAAGAGTGATGACCAACAAGCAGTTGGATCTAATGGCTGAATTTCTCTCAGGGAAACATCTTGCTTTCCAAGTTGTAACTGAATGTTTGTGTTCACTGATGACTCAGGCAGCACAAGTCACACTTCCGGGTTTAAAGGAGCCTTATTATCAGGAAAGAAATTTAGTGCTGCACTCTTGATTTACTTCTAAAATTGAAATTTCTCTTTGACTTCCAGCACCGAGTGGATTTTCTTCAGCTCATGATTAATTCCCAGAATTCCAAAGAAACAGACTCCCATAAAGGTAAACAATGCATGCTTCAGAGGGCCAGAGATGGGGAGGCTCAGAGGGAGGCATTGGTTCGGAAAATGTGCATGTAGTTTTCCAGGCAGATAAGAATTTCTGCCAAATTGAAGAATGATAGATGCTCAGATATAAATGGTAGCCAGAAGCACTTTCTAGAAACATGTGGGCACAACTTTATTCAAAGCTTGAAGGGCACCATAAACAAGAATTTCTTTCACCTAGAAGTCAGTCTGTGGTCTGTGGATCACTTACTTCAGAACCTCCAGGGAGCTTGTTTCCACTGTCTATTCTCTGGCCTCACCAGGCCCCCTTGACTCAGAATCTCTGCCTGGAGATTTGTATTAAGACTTCATCATGTTAGGAGGCACATGGCTCCAGTGTGGGCACCCTTAACTTGGAATACTTCATTAAATTTGTGTTCACTAGCTTAATTGTAAAGTTTTTATTTTCCTTAAATTAATAAGTGACTTTTCAGAAGGCTTTGAGATTAAGCAAATATTCTGTTCCTCTTCAAACTTCCACATACTAATTTTATCATCCATTATTGGATTTTTGACTGAAATCATTATTATTACCATGGTTGCAAAATGGTTACTTTCTAGTTCCATCATTTCTTCTACATTTATGAATTGATCTTTCATTGTAAGGAAGAACTTTCCATTCTCCATCATTTATTTATGTGTTTATTTATTTATATCAGTATGAACTCATATATTATAACTTTACTTTCTAAAATCATTCTTTGTCTTTTTTCACAGTCAGATTTTCTCAGGTTTGTCCACTGTAGTCCTTTCAAGTGGGTTCTGTGTTCCTTTTTTCTATTTAATTTTTTATTTAATAGATTAAATAAAAATAAATTTTCTAATAGATTTTATTTTTAGGGCAGTTCTAGATTCACAGCAAAACTGAGTGGAAGGTACAGAGATTTTCAATATACTTCTCCCCCCTGTCCCTACACAGCTTACCAGATTATCAGAATCCCTTGCAGTTGTGGATCATTTGTGCATCACTGAACCCACATTAACACATTCCCAAGAATATTGCACTGGGTTTCCCTTTTCTCTACATCCTCACCAGCACTTGTTTGTTGATTTATTAATGATGGCCATTCTGACAGGTGTGAGGTGATATCTCATTGTGGTTTTAATTTGCATCTCTCCGATGGCTAACAATGCTGAGCATCTTTTTATATGTCTATTGACCATCTGTATATCCTCCTTGAAGAAGTGTCCAGATCCTTTGCCCATTTTTTAAAGTGGATTGTTTGTCTTCTTGGTGTTGAGTAGTCTGAGTTTTTTTTATTTTGGAGATCAAACCTTTGTCCGGTGTATAATTGGCAAATACGTCCTTCCATAGAGTCGGTTTCTCTTTATTTCCCCTGATCAGCCCTAAAATCAGTCAGTTCTCAAGGAGTTCTGGTTCATTTTAATGATAAGTAATATTTAGAAGCCAAAATCTATGATTTGAGAGTGCTCATTCCTATTAGGTATATTTTTGCTCCTAGATTTCCTTGGTGGACAAACCTAAGAACATCAAATATATTTACCCAGGTGTGATAAACTTAAATATTTCTCTATATACCCATATCCAGACAATGATATAATTATATTCTCTCTCTCTCAAAAAATCTGATTTATGGTTTATTTCCATAATGTAAATAATGCCATCATGGTTAATTTCAAACTGCCAATATTTTGACAACCATCTCATAAAATGTCTGAGTATTAAGCATTTGTTTCTACAGAGCAGCAATGAGGTGACTAGCACACCATTAAAAATACATAGATATTTATATCTAGAACTTCTTTCTCTCTCTCTTCTTCCTTCCTTTCTCTTTTTCTCTTTCCTTCTTTCATTATCTGTTTATCCATCTATCTACAGTGGTCCAAAACAACCTTCTATGGTGAAGGAAATATTATACAGAGCAAAGAGATGGAGCATGTGCTAAGAAAGATGACTTTCAAGTCAAAATTGGATAAACATTGCTAATTTCACTCACTAAACCCTACGTTTCTATGTTTCATGCTGTCCAATGTCCTTCTATTGGCACATTTTTTCTTCAGCCATGATAATTCCTCTGATTAGGCTAAGATCAATAACCAGTCTTCTATATTTTTTCTATCTCTGTAGTTTATGCACATATCTGATATTATCTATTTTGACAATACATGTCTCAGGACTTCTATTACCTGATGTCTGTTAAAAGTATAACCCATGTTTATCAAGCTGGGTTGTGTACACAAATCACATCTCTCTTTTTAATACTATTTTAATTAAAGTTTATATTCAATATTATTTTGTATTAGTTTCAGATGTATATCATAGTAATTAGACAGTCAAGTACTTTACAATGTGATTCCCCTGATTTTATCAGTATCCACCTGACACCACATGTAGTTATTACAGTATTATTGACTATATTCCTTATGCTGTACTTTATATCTGCATGACTATTTTGTAATTACCAACTTGTACTTTTTAATTCTTTTACCTTTTTCACCCAATCCCTCAGTCCCTCGCTCTGGCAACTATCTGTCTTTTCTCTGTTATCTATGAGTCTGTTTCTATTTTGTTTTTTCATTTATTGTGTTCTTTAGATTTCACATGTAAGTAAAATCACATGGTATTTGCCTTTCTCTGTCTGACTTATTTCACTTAGTATAATAATACCCTCTAAGTCCATCCATGTTGTTACAAATGGTCAGATTTCATCATTTTTTATGGCAAAAAATATTCCATTCTGTGTATATATCACCACTGTTTTAACAACTTGTCTACTGATGAGCACTTGGGTTGCTTCCATATCTTGTAAATTACATTGCATTGAACATAGGGGTGCATATAGTCTTTCAAATTAGTGTTTTGGATTTCTTTGGATATATACCCAGAAGTGGAATCGTGGAATTATAAGGCAGCTCTGTTTTTAATTTTTCAAGGACCTTCCATGCTGCTTTCCAAAGTGGCTGCACCCGTCCACATTCCCACCAAGAGTGCACAAGGGTCCCCTTTTCTCCACATCCTTGCCAGCACTTGTTTGTTGATTTATTGATGATAGCCATTCTGACATGCACAGGGTGATATCTTATTGTGGTTTTAATTTGCATTTCTCTGACAATTAGTAACATTGAGCATCTTTTCAGGTGTCTATTGGTCACCTGTATATCCTCCTTGGAGAAGTGTCTATTCAGGTCTTCTTCCTATTTTTTATTTGGATTGTTTGGAGTGGGGTTTGGTGTTGAGTTGTATAGGTTC
>NW_028097304.1:0-27517 GCF_014824575.4 Sturnira hondurensis | reverse complement strand
CTGGCCAACATAGAGGCATAGGTAGAAATGCTTCGCTTCCTTGCACAACCAAAAGAAGGATAACAACCAATTTAAAAACAATAAACAACCAGAAGTACCAGAAAATCAAACTGCATGGAACTCCGACATCCAAGGAGTTAAAGAAACATTTACCTAGACCAGTGTGCTGAGACAAAGAAATATAGTGCAAATGAAAGAACAGATCAAAGGTCCAAAAAAAAAAAAACAAAAACAAAACAGAACTAAGCAATTAAGCAATAGCAAACCTATCAGATGCAGAGTTCAAAACACTGGTAATCAGGATGCTCACAGAACTGATTGAGCTTGGTCACGAAATGAAGGAAGAAATGAAGGCTACCCAAAGTGAAATAAAGCAAAATATACAGGAGCCTACAGTGAAGGGAAGGAAACTGGGACTCAAATCAATGATTTGGAACAAAAAGAAGAAATAAACATACAACTGGAACAGAATGAAGAAACAAGAATTCAAAGAGAGGACTTCCGCCAAGATGGAGGCATAGGTGGAAACACTGTGCCTTCTCCCAAAACCAAGTTTGAATACAACAAAGGTTTGGAGAGCAAAGACACAGCCAAAGAACAGAAAACTGAATTATAAGGAAGTCCGACAACAACGAACTGTTAACTGGGAAGGTAAGAGGGGCGGAGCCAGCAGTGGAGCAGGGTCAGGCAGGAAATATCCCCCGACCTAGGTGCGCAGGTAGACCGGACCCAGTCAGGGTGTGGGGCAGACTGACCGTGGTCACACATTCATGCACAGTGAGAGGGACCGCGCAGGCCCCAGCGGCAAACCCAGTGGTGGAGGGCTGATGGCAGTGGCACACTCGCGTGCAGTGGAACGAAACACGCGGGCCCCGGTGACGGTGGCAGCTGCGGCACCTGTGGGGGCCTCGGTAGGAGGCAGCAGATGGGACGCCATTGCTCCTCTTTGACCCCGCCCCCACATACAACATCACAACCCAGCAACCGAGTTGCCCTGCTCTGGTGAACACCTAGGGCTCCGATCCTGCTAAGTAGCGGGCACAAACAGCCCAAAAGATGGTGCAAGAAGAACTCAAAGTCCTAGAGTCGATAACTCTAAGTGACCAAGAGATTGCCAGCCTCTCAGAAGCACAGTTCAAGACACTGTTTATCAGGATGCTCACAGAACTGGTTGATTATAGTCACAAATTAGAGGAACATATGAAGGCTAAACTAATTGAAATGAAGGGAGATGTCCAGGAAACCAATAGTGATGGAAAGGAAACTGGGGCTCACATCAATGGAGTGGAACAGAAGGAAGAACGAAACGTCCAACCAGAAAAGAATGAAGAAAAGAGAATTCAAAAAAAAGAGGAGAGGCTTAGGAACCTCCAGGACATCTTTAAAGGTTCCAACATCCGAATTGTAGGGGTACCAGAAGGGGGAAAGAAACAGCCACGAGTGGAAAACTTATTGGAACAAATAATAAAGGAGAACTTCCCCAGTCTGGCAAAGGAAATAGACTTCCAGGAAATCCAGGAAGCTCAGGGAGTGCCAAAGAAGTTGGACCCAAGAAGGAACACACCAAGGCACATCATAATTACATTAGCCAAGACCAAAATGAAGGAGAGAATCCTAGAAGCAGCAAGGGATAAGGGGACAGTCACCTACAAAGGAGTACCCATCAGACTGTCAGCAGATTTCTCAAAAGAGACCTTACAGGCAAGAAGGGGCTGGAAAGAAGTATTCCAAGTCACGAAATCCAAAGACCTACATCCAAGATTTCTCTATCCAGCAAAGCTTTCATTTAGAATGGAAGGACAGTAAAGTGCTTCTCAGATAAGGTGAAGTTCAAGGAGTTTATCATCACCAAGTTCCCTGTTGGGTGTGCACAGGAAACAACCGATGGATGTTTCTCTCTCTCTCCCCCTTCCCCCTCCCCCTTTCCTTCTCTTTCTCTCCCTCCTACCCTCCCTCCCTCTTTAAAATCAATAAACATATCCTTGGGTAAGAACTTGAAAAAAAATAGTATACCTGGAACTTTTTTACTAGATAGAATAAGGTAGACCAGAAGACAAATCTCATTAAATTCAAAAGAATTTGTTATACACTGTATGTTTTTTGATCCTAATGCATTTAAGTTAGATATTAGTAACAAAAATACCCTTGGAAAATTCCCAAATGTTAGGAAACTAAATAACATACTTCTCAATAACCTTAGAATTTAAGGAGAAATTTATAGCACTAACCTATATTAGAAAAGAAAGGTCTCAAATCAGTAACCAGTTTCTATCTTAAGAAACTGGAAAAAGAAGAGTAAGTAATCAAAGGAATGGAACACAGAAAAACAGTAGAAAAATTAATGAAACCAAAAGCTGCTTTTTGGAGAAGATTGATTTTCTTAATAAACCTTTAACCAGAATGACCAGAAAAAACAAGTCACCTATTTTTAATATCAACAATGAGAGAGGCTATACCTGAAACCTATATAATTTTATTGAACAGTATCACCCAATAAAGTCAATAAGTGAAGAATAAGAATATTACTGCAAACTCTACAGATGTTAATAGGAAAGTAAGGAAATTTTATGAGCAACTTTGTGATGATAAATTTGACAATGTATAATAGGTAAAGTGCACAAAGTACTTAAAAGACACAAATGACTGAAGTTTACTCAAGAATAAATAGATAACTGGAATAACTTAAATTTCTATTAAAGATATTGGCGTGTAGTTACAGTGGGGGTGGAAGATTGAGAGTGGGAGGTGGAGGATTGTTAGGGCAGGAGACAGTACTGGGGGGAAATGGGGACAACTGTAGTTCAACAATAAAAAATAAATAAAAAACCCTTCCCAAATGGCCTCACTGGTGAATTCACCAAACATGTAAGAAATATCTGTTCTTCAATAACTCTCACAAAAAAATTGAAGAGGAGAGAGTATTTCCCAATTCATTCTATGAGGCCTGCATTACCAAAATCAAAGACATTATAAGAGAACTGTAGATAGATCATTGTTTCTCATGAACATAGAATAGGTCTAAAATTTTAGCAGATTGAATCCAACAACATATTAAAAGAATAATACCTCACAACCAAATGGGATTTAGCCCAGAAAAGCAGGGTTGGTTTAACTTCGGCAAAACAAGTGTAATTCACCACTTAGCAGCTAAAAAAAGAAACTTGGTCAATTCAGTAGATGCAGAAAAAGCTGTGTGAAGACCTAACATCTGACTTCCGGCCAAGATGGAGGCATAGATAATCACACTGTGCCTCCTTGCACAACCAAAATAAGGACAACAACAATTTAGAAACAAAAACTAACCAGAACTTACAGAAAATTGAACTGTATGGAAGTCCGACAACCAAGGAGTTAAAGAAGACATATTCACCCACACCAGTAAGTAGGAGGGGAAGAACCAGGCAGCTGGGTGGAGAGGGGTCCCTGCAAAGCAGTGGCTGGCGGACCCTGGGCTCGCAAGGTAGTAGCTGGCGGACCCAGCGAGGTGGCGGATTTTGGAGGGGTGCAGTGCACAAGGCAAACCTGGTGGCCCCATATTTGCACATAGATAAACCTGGCGAAACTGGGGAGCAAGACAGACCATTCAAACCAGGGTCCCAGCATGAGGAAATAAACTCTCTAACCACTGACTGAAAACACCTGTAGGGGTTGAGGTGCTGGGAGAAACTCCCAGCGTCACAGGAGAGTTTGTTGGAGAGACCCACAGGGTTCTAGAACATTCAAAAAACCACCCACAAAGGAATCAGTACCAGAAGGGCCCAATTTGCTTGTGGGTAGTGGGGGAAGTGACTGAAATCTGACAGGGAGTGAACCTAGTACCATTGTTCCTTCTCAAACCCCTCCCCCACATACAGTATCACAAAGCAGACATGGGTTGCCCTGCCCTGGTAAACACCTAAGGCTCAGCCCCTTATATGTATCAGGCGTGCTGAGACAAAAAAAAAAAAAAAGTCCCAAAGGAAAGAACAGATCAAAGCTCCAGAAAAAATACAACTCAGTGACAAAGAGATAGCCAACCTATCAGATGCACAGTTCACAATACTGATAATCATGATGCTCTCAGAATTGGTTGAATTTGGTCACAAATTAGATGAAAAAAATGAAGGCTATGCTAAGTGAAATAAAGGACAATGTACAGGGAACCAATAGTGATGGGAAGGAAACTGGGGCTCAGATCATGGAGTGGACTAGAAGGAAGAAAAAAACATCCAATCAGAAAAGAATGAAGAAACAATTAAAAAAATGAGGAGAGCTTAGGAACCTCTAGGACATCTTTAAACATTCCAACATCCGAATTATAGGCATACCAGAAGGAGAAGAGGAAGAGCAACAAGTGCAAACGTTATTTGAACAAATAATAAAGGAGAACTTCCCCATTCTGGCAAAGGAAATAGACTTCCAGGAAATCCAGGAAGCTCAGAGAGTCTCAAAGAACTTGGACCCAAGAAGGAACACACTAAGGCACATCATAGTTACATTAGCCAAGATTAAGATGAAGGAGAGAATTCCAGAAGCAGCAAGAGATAAGGGGACAGTCATCTACAAAGGAGTTCACTTTAGACTGTCAGCAGATTTCTCAAAAGAGACCTTACAGGCAAGAAGGGGCTGGAAAGAAGAATTCCAAGTCATGAAATCCAAAGGCCTACAGCCAAGATTGCTCTATCCAGCAAAGCTTTCACTTAGAATGGAAGGACAGTAAAGTGCTTCTCAGATAAGGTCAAGTTCAAGGAGTTCATCATCATCAAGCCCTTATTACATGAAACGTTAAAGGGATTTATCTAAGAAAAAGAAGATAAAAAACATGTACAGTAAAATGACAGCAAACTCACAATTGTTAACAACCACACCTAAAACAAAAACAAAAGCAAACTAAGAGGACAGCTAGATCAGGAGCAGAAACATAGAAGTGATGACATGGAGGGTTAGCAACAGGGGAGTGGTAGGAGGAGAGAGGGGGAAGAGGTACAGAGAATAAGTAGCATGGATGATAGGTAGGAAATAGACAGGGGAATGGTAAGAATGAAGAATAGTATGGGAAACGGAGAAGCTAAAGAACTTATGACACATGGACATGAACTAAAGTGGAACGTGGGTGGGAGGGGGTATGCATGGTGGAGGGGTGTGAAGGGGAGAAAATGGGACAACTAATAGCATAAGCAATAAAAATATATTAAAAAAACACAAAACCTAACATTCATTCCAGATTTAAAAAAGAGAAGGCAAAGTAGAGCAGCACTCTGGTGGGAGAGTTGGAAGGAAGAGAATTTGGAGGCAGGGAGGCCAGGGAGGATGTTATAGACAGAGTTAAAGTAAGAGATGCTGAAGAAAGTCTGGGTAAAGACCGTGGCAGTGGGAATGGAGAGGAGAAAAAGAACCTGACTGATATTTTAGAGGTAGACTTGATAGGACTTAGTGAATTAGTCATTTTTTTATATTTTTTTAAAATATATTTTATTGATTATACCATTACAGTTGTTCTATTCCCCCCCTTCATTCCCCTCCACCCACACACTCCCTCCCCCACTATTCTCCCCCCCTTAGTTTATAACCATGTGTCTCAAGTTCTTTAGATTCTATATTTCCCCCACTATTCTCGCCCTCCCCCTATCTATTTTTTGCCTACCATCTATGCTATTTTCTGTGCCTTCTCCCCCCTTCTCCTCCTCCCACTCCCCTGTTGCTAACCCTCCATGTGTTCTTCATTTCTATGGTTCCACTCCTGATCTAGCTGTCCTCTTGGTTTGCTTTTGTTTTAGGTGTGGTTGTTAATAACTGTGTGTTTGCTGTCCTTTCACTGTTGATATTTTTCATCATCTCTTTCTTATATAAGTCCCTTTAGCATTTTATATAATAAGGGCTTGGTGATGATGAACTCCTTGAACTTGACCTTATCTGAGAAGCACTTTATCTGTCCTTCCATTCTAAATGAAAGTTTTGCTGGATAAAGCAATCTTGGCTGTAGGTCTTTGGATTTCGTGACTTGGAATACTTCTTTCCAGCCCCTTCTTGCCTGTAAGGTCTCTTTTGAGAAATCTGCTGACAGTCTGATGGGTACTCCTTTGTAGGTGACTGTCCCCTTATCCCTTGCTGCTTCTAGGATTCTCTCCTTCATTTTGGTCTTGGCTAATGTAATTATGATGTGCCTTGGTGTGTTCCTTCTTGGGTCCAACTTCTTTGGCACTCCCTGAGCTTCCTGGATTTCCTGGAAGTCTACTTCCTTTGCCAGACTGGGGAAGTTCTCCTTTATTATTTGTTCCAATAAGTTTTCCACTCGTGGCTGTTTCTTTCCCCCTTCTGGTACCCCTACAATTCGGATGTTGGAACGTTTAAAGATGTCCTGGAGGTTCCTAAGCCTCTCCTCTTTTTTTTGAATTCTCATTTCTTCATTCCTTTCTGGTTGGATGTTTCGTTCTTCCTTCTGTTCCATTCCATTGATTTGAGACCCAGTTTCCTTTCCATCACTATTGGTTTCCTGGACATCTCCCTTCATTTCAATTAGTTTAGCCTTCATATGTTTCTCTAATTTGTGACTGTAGTCTACCAATTCTGTGAGCATCCTGATAAATAGTGTCTTAAATTGGGCTTCTGAGAGGCTGGAAATTTCCCGGTCGCTTAGGGTTATTTACTCTAGGACTTTGAGTTCCTCTTGCGCCATCTTTTGGGCTGTTTGTGCCCGCTACTTAGCAGGATCGGAGCCCTAGGTGTTCACCAGAGCAGGGCAACTCAGTTGTGACGTTGTATGTGGGGGCGGGGTCAAAGAGGGACAATGGCTTCCCTCCGCCGCCTGCTGCCGCGACCCCCACCAGCACCGCAACCACCACCGTCACTGGGCCCACGCCACGCGTTTCATTCCACTGCACTCGAGTGTGCCACCGCTGTCGGCCCTCCACCACTGGGTTCGTCCCCTGGGGCCTGCGTGGTCCGTCTCACTGTGCACGAATGTGCGACCTTGGTCAGTCTGCCCCGCACCCCGACTGGCTTTGGGCTGCCTGCGCGCCTAGCGCCTAGGTCGGGGGATCTTTCCTGCCTGACCCAGCTCCGTTGCTGCTTCTGCCTCTCTTACCGTCCCCGTTGAACATTCGTAGCTGTCGGACTTCCGTATAATTCCATGTTCTGGTCTCTGGGTGTGTTCTAGTTCTCCAAAACTTTTGTTGCAGTCAAGCTTGGTTGTGGGAGAAGGCACAGTGGTTCCACCTATGCCTCCATCTTGGCGGAAGTCCGTGAATTAGTCATTGAGGGTCAGAAGGAAAGAACAGTCAAATAATCTCAAGATTTCAAATGTGGTGTTTGGGTGGAGATAATACCCTTATACCTTAGAGAACATAGAAGACAATGGTGTCTGCATTTGTGGGGTCACAAGTCCAAAGTATATGGGAAGGGACTTAGCATAATGAGTTCTGTTTTGAGTTATTTGTTGGGGGCCTGTGGCGGTGCCCAGTGAACAACTGGAAGAGGTGAAGAGAAACCTAGTTAATGATGACATCCTTGTGTACCTATACAAAGAATCAGCTAGTCAACAGTGTTGATCTAGTTCTCATTCAGTAAGTCAGAATTTATTAATGTTTCTCCAAATTTTATGCTGATCATGAAGAGCGAGGGCCATGAACTAATGAGTTCCCCATTTTCTAGGTCTTAGTCTTTTGGAGCCAAAGGGAAATGAGAATTTTAGGTTGCTATAGGCCATACTGTGGCCCACTAGGCCCACCTGATGAATAGTTGAGAGGAAAGGAAGAGGCTCACCCCTGACTATACTTGTTAGGAGGAGAAGGATGGGACTGAAATTGGAAAAGATGGGTATTTCTGGAGGAGGGCTGGTGGTAAGCTCTTGTGTTACTTATCTCCGCTCTTGTTTTCTCTCCAGTGGCTATCAGTGTGGCTGAAGACACAGCTCACCCCAAACTTGTCTTCTCCCAGGAAGGGAGGTACATGCAAAATGGAACACCAGCCAGTTCTTGGCCAGTATTTTCTTCAGCATGGAACTACCTTACCACACGGAGAAATTCTCAGCAGACCACACATTCCCTGAAGAGATTTCAACACTTACCCAGTGTTTTGGGAAAAAACATTTTCACTTCAGGGAAACATTACTGGGAAGTTGAGAACCAAAGTGGCCTGGTTGTTGCTGTGGGAGTGTGTCGGGAGGACATCCTGGAGATTGTTAGTAATTCAGAAATATCCCCTGATGTGGGCATCTTGGCTATTTGTTGGAGCTCCACCTGCTATTGGCCCCTAACAGGTAACCCTGTAGCTTCCACCAGTGTAGAGCCAGCTCTTCAGCGAGTGGGAGTTTTCCTAGATTATGAGGCTGGGGATGTCTCATTCTACAATGCTGTGGATGGAGTGCACATACACACATTTTCTTGTTCATTTGTCTCACATCTCCGGCCATTTTTTTGGTTGAGCCCATTAGCATCTTTAATCCTCCCACCAGTGACTGGTGGGAAATGAGGCTATTCTTTCCTTGCCCAAGAATCCCGGCCTATATCCCAGTCCAGGGTCATCCATCCTCTTTGACTGTATACATTCTGATCCTTTGTAGTACATCAGTATTATTCATTCAGACTCCAAATTCATGTTTTGTTCAACTCCCTGTATGTTCTCTGTATAGACAGATATGGCAGACCCCGTTGTTGCCTTTCTACTAGCCATTTTTCCCACTTCTCTGCTTTTTTCCCCTTGTTCTTTCTAATTGACCCGTTTGGTATGTGCTCTCCACATGTGCTCTCCACATGTGTCAGGAGAAGCAGTTCCATGTGAGATAATTATGGCCAATGAAATAGGATGGGAAATTTTCCAAGGTGGAAAAACTTTCTGGGAAATGTTTTTGTAGCTTCTAAAAAGCAGCATTTGGGAACGCAGCCCCCTTTCTGATGTTAGCAGCTGTGCGGAAACTGAGGAAAGTACAGTAACGTTGGGAAGGAAGAAGAAACATGGTCTTTGTTGGCATCGTTTCTTGTTATATGAGATTATTGCTCCCTTTTCGTATTAAGGCCATTTTAGTTGCATGTTGGTTAGTCACATCATTTTGGTTAGTCTGAAGTCTCCTAACTGGTGTTGTAGGCACATAGTGTGGACATCCCACAGTTTAGGCTTATGTCACTTTTTCTGAAACCTGACAAGTTTATAGAATCCAAATTCAATTCAGTTGAGTAATTCCTCTTTCCAGTTAGTATTAATACCCCTCACTTTTCTGGACCAGAAAGCTGAGGCAATCCTCCCTTACTCTGCCCATGTTCTTCTTCACCCGACCAGGTCTCAGCCTTCACGTGTTCATTATCCATCCATTTGTCAAAATCATATATTGTATGTACAAGTTCATTAATATATTGAAAATGTTGAAAAACACTTAAGTATTTACACTGTGCTAGCCTGTTCACAAAATGCTTTCATATGAATCTTATAACAGCTGGGTGAGATGGAAATCAAGGAAAAAATCCTATTTTTACGAGTGAGAAAACAAACTTTTGGAGTAACTCATTATTGCTTAAGTGACAAATGGGAGTTGTTGGGGTTAAATTCTACATGTTCTTGTACTTTATTTTGGGGGGGATTTAAGTGAATATCTCAAATCAACTTTATTTGTAAGCATTTGTTGAATGCAGATTGTGGATCAGTATCATCTTTGTTTATTTTAATTTTTTTCCTATATACACGTTATTTTCACTTTACCTTTCTACTGTCAATTGTACTTACTCAAGAGGACTGTGAATGTTATTTTAAAGATAATGATTGTTTCTCTTAAAAAATTTTGTGTTTATTGTACAAAATTTGGAATGTATAAAAAGTGTAAAAAAAATTAAAGTCATCAATGATCCCACCATTACTAACATTTTAATGTGTTTCTTGCCAGACTTGCAATTGATTTTCTGGCAGTGATTTAACAAGGCTTCTTTCAAAACATCCAGCTCTCTCCGTAACTCTTCTTCCCCTTCTTTTGTCTTAGCCCATTCTGGCTTGTCTTTCTAATCAGCCAGAGCACCCCGCTATTCAGTGATTCCTGCCTAGTTCTCAACCCTCCAAGATACCCGCTGTTATGAGTTGAATGTATCCTCTGAAAAGATATGTTGAAGGGCTACCTGTGAATATTACCTTATTGGGAAACTAAAATGAGGTCATTAGGTTGGGACTGATCCAACGTGACTGGTATCCTTATAATTAGAAGGAAATTTGTATACACACACACACACACACACACACACACAAGAAATGCCATGTGAAGACATGGAAGATGGCTATAGAAGAGATTGGAACTATGCTATCATAAGCCAAGGAATGCCTGAAGCTGCTAGAAGCTGGGAAAGGTTAGGAAGAATCCTATGAAAACGTCTGAGAGCGTGGCCCTGCCAACACGTTAATTTCAGACTTCTAGCCTCCAGAAATCTGAGACAATAAATTTCCGTGGTTTTAAACCAATCAGTTTGTGGTACTTTTCAGTGGGAATTAATAGATCCCATCAGGACTTCCGTCAGTACCTGCCTTGTTAATTTCTAGTCCTTGGGAAATTTACAGGTACCTTTCCTCCACTCTGCCTTGGGGCTGTTGAACCAGCATGACTGGTTCTGCTACAAGATCTTGCTCTGGCTTCAAGAGGTCTTTTTGAGCTGTTGGTAAATAAACTTGAGTATTTTATCCCTCGATATCCTTTTACATCTCTGGTGGTAGTGACTGCAAACTTTTCCTTTTCTCAAACTTTCATGAGCTGCCTATCATACCACTAGCAGAGGTAAAATTTTACCTCTACCCATTTTAGGTTTTCAGATGGGATTCTAATAAAAAGATTAAAAAGAGAAAAACAGTGTATTGACACATGCAGCCCAAGCCACATCGCACAGGAGAAACTTAAAATGAAAAGTAGCTTAAAATGGTGGCTTAGTTTTCTGAAGATAACAGTATCTTCAACAAAAAACAATAAATTTATGGAGAAATGACGGGACAAAGGAAAGCAGTTTTGTTACAGAACAGACCTGGGAGGGCAAATGATACACTATTACCAAATGGACCCTCCCTTTCTCCTCCTGGGACCCCCCCACCCATACTAGGTTTGCCTTGCCTGCCTCCAGGGAAAGACATATCTCAATGCCAGAAATTGGTGAAAAGGAAAGGAATTATTTATTCAAAGACTTACACAAACTTAAACTAATGATTTAATGTCTTCATTAAAATACTAAAGTCCTTTAGAATACCCACAAATGCAGTCCCTCCTTCTCCCCTTTGCCCTGTCTGGGGTACCGTATCTCAGGAAAAGAAGTAGAAGTCCATGGTTCAGGCAGCCCCTCAGCTCCCGGCACCATCAGCTGTGTTGCTGCTGCGATCTCCAGTTAATCCAAAACCATGTGGCACCTTCTCATGGCCCCCCAGCAAGAGTCCTTTACCCCTTTTCTTCCCAGCAAGGTCTCTCCTGCATCCTAAGCCATGTGGCAAAAGGGAGCACACCAAAATTGCGCAGTCCTTAAAAAACCCCGACATGGCTGCCATTCCTGGGTTTAAATCCCAGGGCCAATATTCCTCTGCAGCCCCATTTCCAACTCCTCCCACAATCAGTTGCACCTGCCAGCATTCCTGTATTCTTCCAGCTTTACTGGGCTGCCATAGTAAGTCTGGGCAGGTGTGGCCCCATGGCATGGAGCCAATCTGCAAGCTCTCATGCAGGTGCTTTAACCAGAGGGAGTTCCCTCCCAGTTATATCATGAGTTGAAGTCACTCCCATGTCCCTGGCTCAAAGCCTGGACACAGCTATTTAACATATCTATGAAACCAGTTAAAAGGTAAAGATATGTTAAATGACCATGCCAGAAGTTGGCTGCAAAGCTGTTGCCATGCAGAACAGCTCTCAGTGGCCCTGTGTCCCAGCGTCATGTGTCCCATCTCCCAGCTCAGATTTGTTGGGGTGATGACATTATATATATTTCTAATATTTCCTGGACACTCTGAGTTCTGGACCCCATTACAAATCCCTATTTGGGCTCCCCCCTTGGCTGCACCTCGTTACAGTTTCAGCCTCCCAAGGGTGGCAGATTGCAGGAAGGTAAATATATGTGAGGAAACTAATGGAGCACTTTGTTTGCAGATTCCTCTGGTGCTATATTTTGGTTAAGAGTCTGCTTCCAATAGAAGGAGAATTTATATCCTGCCTTTAGGCAGAAAGGGGTGGGGTGCTTTTCCTGGACTTCCTGCTTGATAATTGCCTCCAGCTCAAAATAACTTCTATGTCAGGCCTATTTTGGGGTGACACATTTGGATTCCTTTACTACTTACTACTGGGAAGAAATTGCATCTTTAGTAAAAGCCAAAAGATTTATATGATCTGAAGAGAAACCAGAGTATAGAACTTGCATCTTTTACTAAGAAAAAAAATTTAAGTATTTTTATTAGTTATGCTATTACAGTTTTCCCAATTTTTCCCCTTTTATCCCCCCCACCTGCCCGCCCCCAGCCCTCCAGCATTCTCTCACCTTTAGTTTATGTCCATGGGTTGTAGATACAAGTTCTTTGAGTCCTCTGTTTTCTGTAGCATTTTTATCTTTCCCCGTGTATTTTATGCCTACAAATGATGCTTCTTCTTCCCTGTACTCCACCCCCCCATTACTCTCTTCCCCCCTCCCCACTGAACTCCCTCTGTGTGATGTCCATTTCTCTGATTCTGTTCCTGTTCTGGATGTTTGCTTAGTTTTTGTTTTCATTATTTTTCTTTTCTTTTAGGTTCATTTGTTGGTAGTTATGAGTTTGTTATCATTTTATTGTTCATAATTTTGATCTTTTTTAAGCAAAATTTTTTTCTGGTACTGTATCCATCTTATTAACAATTCTTTGTCCTTTTTTTTTTGAGTCTTGATGTTGGCCTTTCTCATATCCTCAGGTGAGGGATGGGATCCATGTGTTGTATTTACTAAAAATTAAATAGGCCCTTCTGATGCACAAACAGGATTGAGAATAACCTTGTAATAGTTTTCAATTTTACTTAGGGATTTCTCTGAGTCTTTACTATGTTAATGTATTATCTGACTCATTAGGACTTGTATTTATTACACAGTTTTTCTCAAGCTTATGTTACTTCAGGAACTTCAGCTCTAGGAACAGCAATTAACACTCCCAGAAGGCAGTTGGCAGTGACTAATTTATCCTACACTTTCTCCCGGCGGTATTGACCATCTTAGATTTCAGCCTAGACTTGTGCTGCACAGCCCCCAAATTTGGCGGGTACTTGCATTGGTGTCGTAAGCCACCCACACTGTGTGATCCTGGATAGGGCTCTGTTAAAGTCTTTTTTCCTTGGAGACTAGGCTTTTGTTACAGAAAACACCCTGGCACTGTTCCCAATGATTTCTATTCCTCTTCCCCCCTGCCAGAGAGCCACGAGTCTATCTTATTCGACTTTTGTTCTGAGAATTTGGTGGGGTTCCTGGAGATAAAACCTATGAATATGTACCCCTGTCTCCAACAGTGCAGCTGTAACAAGTTTCTCACTCAAGCTATCCCACACTGGACCCCCAGCAATTCATCAAATCTACCTTTTAAGTATTTCTACCAGTTTATGGCTCTGGTTAGTTTTGCTTCAGGGAAGCAGATCTGAGCTTCAACTCTGTATCTACCTAGATTTTGGGACAGCAATTTGCCATGCAGTGTCAGTTCTCTGATGCGTCTGAGAAAAACCTTGATTTTCAGTTTTCTCATATCTTTTTTTTAGGGGTATGAGTTATGACTTCTAAATTCTTTACATGTTGGAGCCTAAACTGGAAGTCTACTATCATAATATTAAAGTGGGTTTCTTGTAGATCTCTGTAATGGTTAGTTTTGAGTGTCAACCTGAGTGGGCAAATGGATGTCCAGATAGCTGTAAAACACTATTTCTAGGTTTATCTGTGAGGGTGTTTCCAGAAGAGATTAACATTTGAATCAATAGATTAAAGAAGATTGCTCTCTTCAGTGTGGATAGCTATCATCCAATCATTTGAGAGTCTGAATAGAACAAAAACAGAGAAGGACAGAAAATGTGTTCTCTGCTTGAGCTGGGACATCTGTCTTCTCCTGCCATTGGACATTGGTGCTCCTCATTCTCAGCCTTCAGACTTGGATTGACACACCATTTGTCCCCATGGACTAATGACTCAAGCCTTTAATGCAAACTGAATTATACCACCATCTTTCCTGGCTCTCTAGCTTGCAGACAGAAAATTGTGGAACTTAGCCTCCATGGTCATGTGAGGCAATGGCCAATGACCCCTCCTACTGCTTCTGTTTTTCTGGAGGATCCTGATCAATACAATCTCAGTCTCATGTAGTTGGGTCTTACTTTTTTTCCCCAACTCAGTCTCTCAATTTTTAACTGTTATTCTTTTTTTAAAAAAGATTTTTAATTTATTTATCTTTAGAGGGGAAGGAAAGGCGAGAGGGAGAGAAATGTCAATGTATGGTTGTCCCTGTGCGTCAGTTCCAGTTCCCTGCTGGGAACTGGCCTGCAACCCAGGCATGTGCCCTGACTGGGAATTGAACCGTGATCTTTTGGTTCGCAGGCCTGAGCTCAATCCACTGAGCTATGCCAGCCAGGGCTTAACTGTTATTCTTAACTCATTCACCTTTAAATTTATTGTTTGTATAATTGTATTAAAATATACTGTCTTGCTAGCTGTTTCCTATTACTTTCATTTGTTCTGTTTCTTTTTTCCCTCTTTTTCCATTCTCTAATTTTATTGAGACTTTTAAAAATTCATTTTATCTCCTCTACTTACTTATTATTTAAACTTCTTTTGCCATAGGATTTACAATACATTTTGAAAACTGCAAATCTACCTTCAAATAATGTCACTTCATGTGGCAAAAGACTTTTTAACAATGTGACCTCAATTTCCAGTCCTTTTTTTATTGTCACACATTTCACTTCTACATATGCAATAGCTGTCAACACATCGTTATTGTTAATACTTTAAATACTTATTTGTTTTAAACATCTGCTAGCCGAAAAGTATAAAGGTGTGCAAAATGACAGTGTGGAAAGAGACAGTGAAGAAACCCAGGTAAATAAAGACTTATAAGAGATTTTGGAAAGACATTCGTTGTAGAATACCCATGCTGATGAAGTAGAAGCTATAGACTACATTCAGACAGCCAAGAGAGACTCAGAGGAAAGACTAGAAAATCTCTGATCCTTCTGAGGGTACAGCCTTCAGCTGTGACCTGGGTTCCAATGTAGGAATGTAGGAAATAGATAATTCTGAGGTGGCAAAGATTTTCAGAGGTACCATGGTGCAGAACTATAGAATGCTTGTTGACAGCTCATCCTGGTTTTGCCTTTTCATTTAATGTGTCACACACACACACACACACACACACACACACACACACACACATTCAGGTTTTGCTTCATTATCTGCTGTAAATTTTTTAAAGAAGAAATAAGCATAGAAATAACTTGTCTGAGATTATATAGCCAATTAAGTAGTAAAATTGGGATTTGAACTCATTGTCTCTGGCCCCATAATCCTGTGCTTAATCACCACATTGCCCAGGTTCTTTCTGCAAGCCAATAAAAGCTATCTAATTGACTATGTTGGTTATGTATCTTTCCCCCTTCATTCTTCACTTATATTTGCCCATGTAATCTTTCTTGGGCTGCAAAGGGCGGATTAACGCTTTCTTCCTTCAATGAGTTTCTGTTTCTTCTCCTTGTAGTCCCTGTAATTTGCTCTATAAAAAGTTGTTGCTGTCTCAGTTCTTACATTTTCAAAAGTACTGGGTCTTCATTATATATTGCACCCATTTTTATAATTTTTACAGGTTTTCGTTTCAATGTTATATACACTTCAGGGAATACCCATTAACATGACAATGTTCTCTTTGTCTTTCACACTTTTGGAGTTGGATTCCAATTTTTCAAATGATAAAATCAAAATCCTTATTTTCTAAATTTTTTATTTCTCTGAACATTCTATTATTTTTATGTTTCTGAAATACTTTTTAAAAAATGAGACATTCTTTTAAGAGACAGAGAATTTGATTTTGCTTGGTGACTTAATTTGAAAATTCTTTTCTGTGGGTAACTGGGTTAGGTCAGTTTACGTTAATAGTCCAAGTATTTTTGTCCTGAATTCTGTCTCATTGTATTTATTTTCTGCTCTTATTTTATTTTTTATTCGTTTTTTAGATGTTATTTATTTTTTGAGAGAGGGCAAGGGAGGTAGAAAGAGAGAGAGAGAAACACCAATGTGCAAGAGAAACATCGTTTGGTTGCTTCTCACAAACCCTCAACCAGGGATCTGGCCTGCAACCCAGGCATGTGCCTGACTGGAAATCAAACCCTCAACCTTCTAGTTCACAGGCTGGAGCTCTTTCCACTGAGCCACCACCAGCCAAAGCTCTGCTCTTATTTTGAAATCTTTGTACATATATCTATTTTCTTTGCTCTTTAAAATAGTTCTGAAATTTAGGAAAGTTGTGTATTTTTGTCTTAGTAGTTTTCCTACATAAGTAATTTTACATGATACTCTTAATCCTTCGTTTTTAAAGCACTTGTATTAGTTTCCTGCCATGAGGTTCCTTTATGCTCAATTCTCCACATTAAATTAGTTATACATTATGTTAATGAAACATCCTAAAAACTTTTGTTTGTCTGCTCACTGGAGGTGAGAACATTTTTATTTATATTTTTAATTGGTTTTCTATTGTTGTTCAAGTACAGTTGTCTCCCTTTTCACCCCACCATGCCCCACCGACCTACCCACCCCTGCCTCCCACCCTGAAACCCACCCCCTTTGGCTTTGTCCATGTGTCATTCATACATGTTCCTTAATGCCTCCTCTCATTATCACCTATTATCCCTCTCCCTCCCCCTCTCTGATTACTGTCAGATTGTACTTTATTTCANCGGATTGGGGAGGTTCTCCTTCATTATTTGTTCAAATAAGTTTTCCACTTGTTGCTGTTCCTCTTCCGCTTCTGGTACCCCTATAATTCGGATGTTGGAACATTTAAAGATGTCCTAGAGGTTCCTAAGCCTCTCCTCATTTTTTTTTTGAATTCTTGTTTCTTCATTCTGTTCTGGTTGAATTTCTTTCTTTCTTCTGATCCACACCATTGATTAGAGTCCCAGTTTCCTTCCCATCTTTTGGTTCCTGTACATTTTTCTTTATTTTACTTAGCATTGCCTTCATTTTTTCATCTAATGTGTGACCAAATTCAACCCATTCTGTGAGCATCCTGATTACCAGTGTTTTGAACTGTGCATCTGATAGGTTGGCTATCTCTTTGTCACTGAGTTGTATTTTTTCTGGAGCTTTGATCTGTTCTTTCATTTGGGCCATTTTGGGGGAGGATGGGTCTCAGCACACCTGCTACGTATAAGGGGCTGAGCCTAAGGTGTTTACCAGGGCAGGACAACCCATGTCTGCTTTGTGACACCATATGTGGGGGAGGGGTCTGAGAGGGAATAATGTCACTAGCTTCACTTCCTGTCATATTTCAGTCACTCCCCCACTACCCACAAGGAGAGTGGACCTTTCTGGTGCTGATTCCCCAGTGGGCGGGTTTGTGTACATTCTAGGACCCTGTGGGTCTCTCCAACAAACTCTCTGTGAGGCTTGGAGTTTCTCTCCTGCCATCTTAACCTCTTAACCCCCACAGATGTTTTCGATCAGTTTGAGGCTTTATTTCACTGAGCTGGGACACCAGGTTGTGAGGTCTGCCTTGCTCCCCAGCTGTTCTCCTGATTTACCTGCACGATGTAGGACCGCTTGCTCCACCCTCTGCTGCTTTGATGGTCTGCCAGCTGCTGCCTTGCTGGCCAGCTGCAGTCTTGCCTGCCCCATCCTACAATCCACCACTTTGTCGTGAGTTCTCTTTGCCTGGCTGCCCATCTCTGCCCCTCCTACAGGTCTAGATGGATGTTTCTTCTTTAATTCCTTGGTTGTTGGACTTCCATACAGTTCGATTTTCTGTCAGTTCTGGGGGTTGTTTTTTTTGTTGTTTTTAAATTGTTGTTGTCCTTCTTTCGGTTGTGCGAGGAGGCACAGTGTGTCTACTTATGCCTCCATCTTGGCCAGAAGTCAATATTCATATGTTTGGGCCCTGAATTGACATACATCACCTCAGCTCACAGCCCATTCTCAAAGCTGGTTTTCCCTGACTTCAAGTGGGCTGAGAGATGTGGAGACTACATGGGTATTGGGAGAGCTGTGAGTATCTCTGCCACACAATCTATTAAGTGTCAACTCTAATTATCTCCATGTAACATATCATAAAACTGAGCTACAGAGAAGTGAAATAACTCATACACGAGTCATGTAGTTAGTGGTGAAGAGGCCACTAGCTAAACCTTTAGCCTCTACAATATTGCCTCTTCAATATAACATCAAGTAATACCAAATATTGCCCCCACTGTTTTCAGATATCTGACAAAACTGGAATTCTTTGTGGTGGGAAAAGACTGGCCTCTGGATCTAGAGAGCCTGGTCTGAGATCTTCACAGCTTCCAGTCAACACCTGAAGCAACAACTAGGAGACTGTTCCAGCAAGGCAGCATGGGGCTGAGTGGGGTTCCACCTGTTTATAAGTTTCACTAGAATGAACAGTGTGCTCTGGTAGCTAGCATCCAGTCCCACTCTTCTTTTGCTATATTTGCTTTAGAAAAGGGCTCACTTCTCTCCAAATTATTTATAGTTTGTATATAATATAGTATTTCTCTCCAAATTTTATATGTATCATCTAAAAAGTTAACAAGTGGAATTCTTTAATTTTTTATTGTTATTCCAGTATATTTGTCCTGCATTTTCCCCCTTTGTTCTCCCCTGCCCCATCCCCACTACTTCCATAGTCAATCCCCCTCATTGTCCATGCCCAGTCAAGCAGAATGGTTCAACTAAAGAACTATATGTCAGATAGGGATTTTGCTCTTTTGCACATTCTCTTTCCTTGGTACAGAAGTGGCCTCTCTTTTGAAGAATACAGTGACTTTGGCGTATTTTAGTTAAGGGTAAGAGTCATCAAAAAAGAGTAAGAGTGGTAGTCTCTTAGTCACATCTGTTCACATGAGATGGAAAAATCGCTGCATGGTAATGTGAGGGATTTGGGATCCTATTCAGAGAATTGTCCCAAAGTCTCCCACAGACGTAACTACTCGACATATCTCAATGGGCCATTTAGCAGATCAAAGGACATGATGGATATTAAAATGTTTATAAATCCTAAGGCCCTTTACCAAAACAAAGTATTCTTTGGAACTCCTAACATTCCTATAGAACTACACAGACTGCATTGAAAGTTGATCCCAAACCTCAAATTATCAAAACTTCTTTCTTTCTTCCCAGGCACCTCCCACTTACGATGCCCTGTTCCAGATGGAGTATCTTGACATGGTGTTGAATGAATCTCTCAGATTATTCCCAATTGCTGGTAGAATTGAGAGGGTCTGTAAGAAGGATGTGGAAATCAATGGGGTGCTCATTCCCAAAGGGACAGTGGTGATGGTGCCAAGCTTTGCTCTTCACCGAGACCCAGAGTACTGGTCAGAGCCTGAGGAGTTCCATCCTGAAAGGTACTGGGCCCCTGAGAAAGGGAAACCTCCCTGATCCTGGCTGGTTGGTGGATATTCTGATGACTGTTAGTACAGATGACTAATTTATGGTTGTACAATCATTTATATGTATGTTTTTATTTTTAGACATTTACTTTTATTACAAGAGTGATTGTTGTTTGTTGTCAAAATTTTACAAATTCAGACTAAAGAAAGTTGTATTTGTCCATAGTCCTACTATCTTAAGATGGGTTTCATTAATAATAATGTGATGTATGTAATTATTGACATTTTTCTAGTCATATACAAAGTTTTAAAAACTAAAATAGTAATATATTTTTATTTTGAACTGCTTTATTTAACAGTAAACCATAAACAATGTTCTATTATATAACCATCATATACAGTATAATATACACTATTTATGGTATATATATATACTATATATATACTGTATACATATATATGACTGTATGCATATGCCATTAACTATTTAACCATTACCTGATTTTAGAAATATAGGCTTTTTTTCATTTCTTTAAGTTCTTCTGTTTTTTTTTAGCTCTCTGAATTTACCACCATTGTTCCCACACTCCATTCTCTAAAAACGTTGGCTGCTGTTCCTTTAGCATTATTGGGAGAGTGCAGGCTGACAACCTGTACAGGCTGAAAACCCCTGATGGTTTAAGCAGCCTCAGGGCAGAGATGAGCATGGGTCCCTGGAGCTGTCTTTGGTTGCAGTCCTGTATCAGCTTCTTCCTACTCTCAGTGTTTGGTGACTACAAAAGGGAAGTCATCTGCTCTCTTTATGTCTGAGATACTACCCCTAGGGTGGTCTTTAGCTTGTTTTTCTGGGAATTCAGAGCCATTTCTGACTTTGGGCATAGCTTGAACTCTAGAAAGAGCTGATTTTTCCTATTTGTTGTATAGGTAAGCAAAATTGGAATGAACTACTGGGGGCCCTAGCTGGGATCTAGACTTTCATTAGCCTTACTATAAGTTCCCTAATGTCAGGGACCTTGTCTCATTTGCCACAATGTTCTTAGTTCTAGCTTAATGTCTACACATAGTACTTGTAAGAAGTTAGAGATGACCAAATCCTGTTTCCTGGACCAGGGACCTCTGTGGTTCCTCCAAACTCAGCAGTTCTACCCCCAGTCCGCTACCTCTTGCCCTGTACCTTCAGGAACATGAAACCAGAGAGCACTGACTGTGCTTCTCTTTGATCATTCAGTTGTCAACAGAGAGTAAGTGCTTACCATTGCAGGAAGTGGTCAAGGCAGTTACAAACCAAATGTTAAAAAAATGCCTATTATGGAAAATGATTGACATTTACAAAAATACTTGTGTATTTGACATATAAAAAGCACTTGTAGCCCTGGCTGGTGTAGCTCAGTGGATTGAGCATGCGCTGTGAGCCAAAGGGTCACAGTTTGATTCCCAGTCAGGGCACATGCCTGGGTTGCAGGCCCAATCCCCAGTGTGAGCCATGTGAGAGGCAACCACACATAGTTGTTTCTTTCCCTCTCTTTCTCCTCTTCTTCTTCTCTCTCTAAAAATTAAAAAAAAAATTTAAAAAATAAAAGGCACTTGTATATGTCATATGGAAACTATGGCATATACTTGTATCCACAGAATGCTTTTAATGCATCTATATGTCCCATCACCAGCATTATAGCCATCAACCTACATCTGGTGCTCTATCTAATGCCACTTCACCCATCCTCCTGACTCCCATATTATTTTAAGTCACACCATCTATAAATATTCTAATGTTCTCCAAAATATAAGAATCTTTTAAAAGTATATAACAAGCTCTACGCTGTGGCAGTATCATGGCCAAAGAGGTTTATCTGAGACAAATTCTTACTAACTGAAAACAGTTCCCAGTGTACTGCCATGGTGACTTGAAATACAGTTGGCACTGGTAATTTTTGAGTTTCTATAGAGACTGAAATGAATAAATAAAACCATAATACCATGTTCACTTTCCCAAATTCGAATAAAAAAAGAGAGATTTTTCTTTAAACAGCATTCATATCATCTCTTCAATGAGACTGAAATCTCCTATAGGGTAAAAGGAATGGGAAGGATCTGTAGCTTACAATTCTCACAGAAAAATAACCAGAGCAGGATCTCACTGACTAGCCCATACAAGTAGCCTGTGTACTACTGGTTGAGGAGCCTAAGTGAGAACCTCAATCATATAGCTCTTGTGGTGTTTATGCTTCAATAAGTGTTTTCATATACTGTTGTGGAACCAGGTTCAGTAAGCCGAACAAGGACAGCATAAATCCCTACATATACATGCCCTTCGGAAATGGACCCCGAAACTGCATTGGCATGAGGTTTGCTCTAATGAACATGAAGCTTGCTATCGTCAAAGTTCTGCAGAACTTCTCCTTCAAGCCTTGCAAAGAAACACAGGTCAGACACTTAACACATTCCCACTCTGCATAAATAATGCTTGACTAAGAGTTTTTCTTAAACTGATATATATACATATATATATGTATTGAATATGTATATATGCATATATATGAATGTATGCTTAAGTGTGCTCATCCGTTGTTTAATAATTTGTTCTGTTGACCAGAGAATCTGTTTGCAGTCATCAGTGACCTTTAAGATCCCATTAGTCTGGAGTGCTAAGTCTGTGATTTATAAATACCCAACTATAAAGGCCATCTAGAATTAATGCTGTTAGTGTGACATGATGATGCAGAGTCCTTTGAGAAAAGTTTTAAATTTGGTTTCAAGTCCCCTGGAAGGGAGTGGAAGCACTGCACACAGCCCTGAAGTGCAGTGATAATAATGGGTCATGACTTTTGAACGCTGCTCTTTTTTAGCAGAAGTTAGAGGGGCTCTTGCGATAGTGGTTCTCAACCCCTGGCTGAATAATTGAAATCAGCAGGGAGCTTTGAGAAATCCTATGCCTAGGTGAGAACTCCTATGCCAGATTCTAAAATAATTCCTCTTGTGTGGGTTTAAAAGCACCTCCTTTGGTTCTCATGTGCACATGAGGTTGAGAATCACTCGTTAAAGCATTTCTGCCTGATGTGCGGAACTCCCACAGTCCAGGGCCATCTGGCTACTTGAAACCTCCTTCTAGGAGCCCTGCTGCAATCCAGTTGAGACTGTTTATATCTTAATAAGACCACTCTGATGTTCTTGCTCCCCTCCTCATTCTGTTCTCATCCTCCAAGTCCTAGTTCATTCCCAAAGCCCCTCCAGGAGCCTTCCCCATCAAGTCCAGAGCCCGTTCTATAGGCTGTTCTGTTATCACTATTGCAGGCTGGTATCATCAGTCATGCCATCTAACCTAATCCTTTATTATTAACCCATCCAGTTTGGTTCTATGTGTTTTCTTTGTACCTAAGAATGTTTTTAACTCTAGCACCTCATTTTATTCCTTTCATAAATTCCCAGTGGTGCCTTATGTCATGCAGAAAATGCTTAAAGAGGTTTTTGTTGTTGTTGGGGTTTTTTGCAGTTAATCTGGAGATTTGGATACAAATTTTAAATGATTTAATTTTTAAAATTTAACAAATAACATTTGCTGTGGGCTTTTTATATGTGTGTTGTTCCGTGTACAGGGGAAGAATATACATTCCACTTGAAATTATAAAGTAGAAAGGCTTTACATTAATAGAAAGAACTAGAATCTCTCTTCTGAAGAACATACAGAACAGTTGCCCTTGACTCATGTCAAGCATGAGTTCTATAATAAGGCTTATTTCTAGGACTTATACATTTATTACCCAGAGTTTTCCCTTAAGTAGGCTCTATCAGAAGACGTGGAGGATGGAAGTGGTTTGCATCTTATTTTGTGGCTTTGGGCAGCTGTGTAGCAGTCCTGTAAGTGTGTAAAAACAGGGGCCTCAGCCTTGAGGGGCAGTGGGCTTGTGGCACACCTGGGGTGAGGCAGACATTCCCTGCAAGCTCCCAGTCATCAATGGCTGGTTCCTCACACCCTTCATAATAATTTTCATGCATCTTCAGTAAATCAGATCAGAAGGTTACCATGTTGGTGGCTCCCCCAACACTGAGGGAGTGACTGAATGAGAATAGGGCTTAAAAAATTAGTCAAAACACTATATAGCTCTTCAGAAGTTCTCCATTTATACTACACTTGGCAGCCAGATGTTAGAAAACAAGCACAACACTTCACAAAGAGTTTTTCCCATCATGGAACTGAAAGGTTTCCACTGGGAGAGGTGACTGACTCTTTAGAAGTCAAGAATGACTAAAATAATTAAACTCTATAATGTACTCAGGATTACCTTGCAAGTTCCAGCATGCACAAAATTTATACTGTATGGCTTTTCCCAATAGTTTGCCATGATGTCTAAGAATCCAGTTTAAATTCTAAAAATTCATTCTTTTGCTTAAAATTTAAACCAAAACCAAACATAAACCAGTATGATTTTGTCTCTGGCCAAGCACAGAATAGGTGCTGTATTGACATTTTCTTGAATGAATGTATAAATGAATGCTCTCACTACCGACCAGTGTTGAGACAGCTTACCATATAAGCATAATGAATCAAAGATATATTATGCTAAAAGTAATTTTTACAGGTTTGTAAAGCATTATGGTCCTCAATGTATCTCATCTACTTTGCTTTTGTTGTTGGCAGTGCTTCATTAACTAGTTCTCATATACTATTTAACATTTGCAGATTCCTTTGGAATTAGAATCTCAAGGAATTATTCAACCACGAAAACCCATTGTTCTAAAGGCTGAGTTGAGAAATAAGACTGTCAGTGGAGCGTGACTTTCCCTAAGGATCCACACCTTGTTCTACAAGGGCGCTGCATGCCTGACACTGGAGATCTCAATGTACTTTGTGAATAAAACCCAGAAATGAAAATAAGTTTAACCTACTGTACTTGATGAATAACTAGGGATTCTGTACATTCATTTAGTTTTTCCAGAGTGTATACAGAGTATTATATATTGTGTAATATAAGGGAGGTGACTAAATAAGAGCCAGATATGGAGGCATTCATCCACCCCAACTTAGTACCATCCCCTCTTCCTTGGCGCTAATCAAGAATACAAATTTCTTCCAATTTTATCAACAAACTTTAATAAAAACAAGGATTAATTGTAGTAAACAGCAGTAGTGACATTTTATCATGCTTTATTTTCAAATTCTATATTGTATATTATATAGCAACTCAACAAATACCTCTTCACAAAAGTATTCTCTAATGCTTTCCTGCACACTGAGAGGTGGAGGCGGAATCTATAGGACCAAATCAGTGGGAGCCTGTGATTAATTGTTTTTGATCATCACAGTCACTGACTGAGTGGGGCCTTTTTCAGAACTCTGATTTGATATATTAAGATAGATGAGAGTTAATCCACTGTGATTCTCCCATTGTTTAGAAAGTACATTCATAATTTAATTCTACCCTTTTTGGAACATATTTTTATTTTTATTTTTTTTATTTTTAATTTAATTCTTGTTCAAGTACAGTTTTCTGTCTTGTATTCCCAGCCCTGCCCCCCCCAGTGCTCCCCACCTCCCTCCCATTTCTGCCCCCCACCTTAGTTATTGTCCATGTGTCCTTTATACTTGTTCATGTGAGTCCATCCCCTTTTTTAAAGATTTTTATTTATTTATCTTTAAAGGGGAAGGGAAGGAGAGAAGGAGAGAAATATCAATGTATGGTTGCATCCCCTCCTGGAAACTGGCCTGCAACCCAGGCATGTGCCCTGACTGGCAATTGAACCCTGGTCCTTTGGTTCACAGGCCTGCACTCAATCCACTGACCTACACCAGCCAGGGCTGGAACACATATTTTTTGTAACTCAGCTGAGGCACTATATTACTAGTTTTGATTTAATGTTTCATCTCATCTCACCTGGTGATTCTGAAAAACAGGAAACATGTTTTCTTATATTCTTTGTATTTCATCCTCAACTCTCAACTGTCTTAACACAATGAACATGGAATAAAAGACAGTTGATTAGTCAATGATTGGGCAGAAAGGTGACAAGTATTCATCAGTGTCAGAAGTACACAGGGTTCTTCCTTTTCTTTCTCTGCTCCTCTCTCCCCCTTTAGATCCTCTCTCTTCTCTTCCTTTGTTTTCCCTTCTGTTTCCCTGCTTTGTATCTCCTTCCCTGCCCTTCCCTTTCTGAATAATTCAGTTCTAAATCAATAGGTGGTGCACAGCATTGTGGGTAGACATACATTGTAGGGCCAGAGAAGGAAGTCACAGTGGCTACAGCTTGGAGGCTAAGTAGGGTGGGAGGGTATCCACATGGAGCAGCAGCCTAGTATGAGTGTTGGAGCCAAAATGAGAAATGTGTCCATGCACATATGAACACGTTGCACCAGGGGTAGCCAGGCAAAAGCAGCCATAGCCTATAAAGACTGTGTGGAGAACTCAAGTAGGGTAAGGAGGGCATCCATTAATGGAAAGAGATGGAGTGAAGTCTGGCTACATAAAAGAGGACTGATCAAAGAAGTAAACACATTAAAGATAATGAAAACCAGGTTTCTAACTTTTGGAGAAGGGAGTCACTGATTCTCATCCTTAGAAGAAGGGAAAAACAAAATTAACCATATGGACTCAGAGATTGGAGCTGAATATAACTTTGTTTTTCTATACAACTAGATGATAGCTACATTGATAAATATCAATACATAGAGATAGATAGATATAGATATTTACATCTTTGTTGTGTATAAAATCACATGTTCCCTACTTCTTTCCACTGATAGAGCTTTAAAACTTTATAGCAATGAATATATTTCATGCCCAGATCTTGGCTTATAAATCTTCCACCTAAAGGCACCCAAGCTCCTTAAAAATGGCTGATTTGAGGGCCAGTGTTGAGAAAGTACAAGATGAGCCCTTTCCCCCTTTCCCTCCATTTTCCCCTCCCACCTCCCCTCTTGTGACTGTCAGATTTTTCTTGATTTTAATAGCTCTGATTATATTTGAAATGACTGGGTCAAAGAACAAATAATATAAGAAATCAGAAGACTACAGGTAGAAAAAAGAACAAAATTAAAAATAAATAATTAGAATGATTGACAATAAATAAAAAGATCATATAGAGATTGGGACAACTGTAATAGAATAATAACTTTAAAATCAGAAGGAAAGAAGGAGTTTCTGCCCTTTGTGACAGCATGGATGGAACTGGAGAGCATTATACTGAGTGAAATAAGCCAGGCGGTGAGAGACAAATACCATATGATCTCACCTTAAGTGGAACCTAATCAACAAAACGAACAAGCAAGCCATTGGTCCTTTTAAATCCCCATTTGGAGCTCATAAAATCTTACCTTTTAAGATAATTACTGTATGCCCCACCCATTTGGTTCCTGCTTCTTTTAATCCACAGTTAGTAAGGTGAGACATACTTCAATATTGTTCAGACTTAATTGCTTCTATTGAAAATAACCATTCTTTGGAGTGACGTCAGAGGAATGGTGGCATGATAGGTCCCCTTTGTATCTCTTGCTGACATTTCAACAATTTGAACAGCTATAATTCAACAAAGGATTCCCTGCCCAATGCACAAACACATTTGAGAGAGCCATACATTGAAACATCTAAAAATGGCCAAGTGGGAGCAAACTGGGGAGGGAGGGAGGGAGAAAAGCTGAGAGGGTGGCAGAGATTCAACCCAGAGCCCGGAGCCTGGAGCCCACTGCAGGTCTCATCCTGGAGAGGGGGTGACTCAGGTTGCTGCCTGAACTCCCTTCAGCCAAGAGAAACAAAGAGATACTCCTGAGTATTCATTCAGGAGTTGTCAGTACAAGCTGCTGAACCCAGAGACCTGGACAGGGATGGAGCACAAGGGTGCAGCCACAGTTGACTGGCAATTGGCATCCAGACAGAGAAACAAAGCCACAGATCCTGGCTGTCTCCCCTCAATCTCCCAGATCTCATCTCCCCTCACGCTCCTAGGGCTAGCAGCAGGCCCCAGAAGCTGTAGCAGTTGTGTGTTGGGTTGCAGAGCACATTAACTGCAAACTCAAGAACTAGT
>NW_028097303.1:0-1178 GCF_014824575.4 Sturnira hondurensis | reverse complement strand
GGGCTCACATGTTCTTAAAAATTAAAGATAAATGTATCGTATGACCCAGAAATTCCACTCCTAGGCATCTACCAAAGAGAAAGGACAACGTGTCCACTCATAGACTTGATGCTTGAAGCATTCTCAGCAGCCTTGTTTAAAGGGAAAAAAAGGAAATAATCCAAATGTACACTGACTGGTGAGTGTGTAAGCAGTATTTGTCATATGAATAAACATTCATGCGATGGCATACAGCTGCCACGTGGGTAAACTTCACAAACACTGTGCTGAGTGAAAGAAGCCAGATCCCAAAGGCCACATGATGCCACTAGTAGGAAATGTTCAGAGAAGGCAAACCTGGAGACAGAAAGGAAAATGATGTGGCAAGGGTTGGCAACAGGATCAATTGCAAATGGACACAAGCCTACTTAGGGTGATGGAATGTTCTAGAACTGTATTGTGGTGATGATTATACAACTCTGCAATTTATTAAAGTTTATTTGGCTCTATGCTTAAAATGGGTAGATTTCATGCTGCGCAGCCCAGTTTGGGGTTGAGTGAGTGCACATTACAGGCACTAGCTTGTCAGTGAAGGTGGCTGAACCGTGTGACACAGGGTAGTGTGTGTCCAAGTGAGCCAAGCAGCTGCCTTGCTCACAGCTGCCAGGTTGTGATAGTTTTCAGTTGTTTGTGTATTTTGTCAGTTTAATAATCTGAAATTACTCAAATACAAATGGGCAAATTTATATTAGTTACCGATAGATCTTTTGTTCTCTCCTGGTCAGTCATGTTTTTATTTTTATTTTTTTAAATAGACTTTATTTTTTAGAGCAGTTTTAGGTAGGTTCACAGCAAAATTGAGTGTAAGGTACAGACATTTTCTGTATCCCCTGGGCCCACACATGCACAGCCTCCTCCACTATTAACATCTCCCACCAGATGGTACATGTTCTGTGGTCTAGGAACCTATGTTGACACGTCATCACCACCCAGAGCCCAAAACTTGTATGAGGGCTCGTGGTGCTGTAGAGAGCCAGAAATAGACCCACCTAAATGTCATCAGCCAGTCTGTGACACAGGAGCAAGGCAATACAGTAGAACAAGGGCTGTGTCTTCATCAAATGGTGCTGGGGCAACTGGACATTTGCATGCAGAAGGAAAAAAAAAGAATGTAGACCTAGAACCCACAGCCTTCACAA
>NW_028097302.1:0-569 GCF_014824575.4 Sturnira hondurensis | reverse complement strand
GATTCGTAGGATAGAATCCCCAGCAGTGGAACTGCCAGGTCAAAAATCAATTCCATCTTTAGTTTTTTAAAGAAATTCCATACTGTTTTCCACAGTGGCTGCACCAATTCTCACTTACAGTGTACCAGGGTTCACAGCTTCACCAGCACTTTTTTGTTGATTAACTAAGGATGCTCATTCTGACTCATTGTGGTTTTAATTTGCATCTCTCTAATGGCTACTGGTATTGAGTATTTTTTGTCTCTGGGCCCTCTGTATATCCTCGTTGGAGACGTGTCTGCTCAGGTGCTTTGCCCATTTTTAAAAATTGAATTGCTTGTCTTTCTGATGTGGAGTCATGTGAGTTCTTTATATATTTTGGTGATCAAACCCTTGTCCAAGGTATCATTGGCAAATACGTTTACCCATATAGTTGGTTCTCTTTTCATTTTAATGCTGTTTTCTTTAGCCATGAAGAAGCTTTTTAGTTTGATGAGGTCCCATTTGTTTATTTTTTTTATGTCTCTTGCTTTAGGGGACATATCAGTGAAGATGTTGCTACATGGAATGTCTGAGATTTTCCTGCCTAT
>NW_028097301.1:0-728 GCF_014824575.4 Sturnira hondurensis | reverse complement strand
CTCCCTCTCTCCTTCCCCTCTAAAGATAAATAAATAAAACTTAAAAAAAAAAACACAAAACAAAACAATGATCACACTATAGCTCCTAACAGTTAGCCAAGTGCTGGTCACAGGCAGTGTCTGGCATTGATCTGCATGAGAGTCCCTCTCAAGAGGCACCAGAACCCACCCGTTTGCTGGCAGGCTTCAGATTAGTTTCATAAGTGGCACTCCCAAAGGAAGGTCTTGGGAAACATCAGAACCTAACAGGACAAATCCCACTGCACCGGGTCAGGCCCCACAGCGCATTGTATGCTGTTGTTGTGGCTAATCCTCACAGGCAGCCACTCTGAGGGTCAATCCCACCCACTGACATATCAACAGCAATCAAGGCTCAACTACAACAGGAGCACACACACAGCCCACCTTTGGACCACCCAACTAAGGTGATCAGGGAGACTGTGCCCCTGGGTCCCACAGGACACCTATCACACGAGGTCACACTGTCAAGATTGGGAGACAGATAGTAGATCCACATCTAATTTGTTTCCATACAGACACAGAGAAGCAACCAAAATGAGAAGACAAAGACACATGTCCCAAATGAAAGAACAGGAACATTTCTAGAAGAAAACCTAAATGAAATGGAGGCAAGAAATCTACCAGAAACTGAGTTAAAACCACAGGTTATAAGGATGCTCTGGGAAGTCTAGGGGAAGAATAGAGGAACATACTGAGAACTCCAACAA
>NW_028097300.1:0-924 GCF_014824575.4 Sturnira hondurensis | reverse complement strand
ATATATATATATATATATATATATTAAAGCAGTAAGAGAAAACTAGTCAGTTACTTACAAGGGAATTCTCATAAGACTGTCAACTGATTTCCCAAAGATTCTTCCTGGCTACAAGGGACTGGCAAATATTCAAAATCATGAAAAGCAGGAACCTACAGCCAAGATTGCTCTACCCATCAAAGCTGTTTTTAGAAAGGAAGGGCAGATGAGGACTTCCCAGAGAAGAAAATACTAAGGGAAGTTCATCATCACCAAAGCATTATTTCATGAAATGTTAAAGGGAATTATTTTAAAAAAAGAAGATGACAACTGTGAACAATAAAATGGCAATAAATACATATCCATAAACAATTGAATCTAAAAGTCAGACTAAGCATACAAGAACACAGACAGAATTCGGATACGGAGAGTGTTTTGATGGTTACCAGATGGGAAGGGGTGTAAGGGAGAATAGGCGAGGAGAATAACCATGGCAATGATGTATAATATATGAAATGGAGTAGCCAAAGAACTTATATGCATGACCCGTAGACATGGAGGGTGGTGTGGGAATTGTCTGAGGAAGTGGTGTATGCTGGATGGAGAGGGGCATAGAGAGGAAAATTAGGAGAATTGTAATAGCATAGTCAGTAAAATATAATTTTTAAAAAATCAGCAAAAGCATAAGTATGTTCTTAGAAAAAATTAATAATAAAATTGATTAACCTCACGTCAGACATAACAGGAGAAAAGAGAGAAAAACATTATCACATCAGGAATGAAAAGGAATGTCACTAATGATCATATAGCTATTAAACAAATAATAAAGGAATGTGATAAACAGCTTTTTTTAAAAAAGATTTTATTTATTTATCTTTAGAGGAGAATGGAAGGAGAGAGGGAGAGAAATATCAATGTATGGTTGCCTCTCATGCGTCCGCTGCC
>NW_028097299.1:0-531 GCF_014824575.4 Sturnira hondurensis | reverse complement strand
TTCAGAAGAAAAAAAAATACATCCTTATCTTTTGAAGCATGTATTTCAATTGGGAGACAGTCAATAAATAAAATAGACTAGTTGAATGGATAGTGGGTCAGATTGGGGTAAGTGCACTGGAGGGGGAACTGAGCAGGTAGAGGGGTAGATGGTGGGGAGGGGGCAGAGGGTTTCCCTGACAACAAAGCAATAAAGCCAGTGTGGCTGGTGCCAGGTGAACAAAGGGGCGAATAGTAGGAGATGGGTTTGAAGAGGAAATAGGTAGATTAGGAGGAGATCACGTGGGGTCTTTTAAGCGCCTGAGGAGACTTGCTGGTTCCCCTGGGCCCGCTGAGGAGCCCTTGGAGGGTGTGCTGGGAAAGAAGAGCTATGTGGCGTCACGCACAGTCCTTG
The DNA here is from genome assembly GCF_014824575.4 of Sturnira hondurensis. NCBI lineage: Eukaryota > Metazoa > Chordata > Mammalia > Chiroptera > Phyllostomidae > Sturnira > Sturnira hondurensis. The sequence goes on along the minus strand of NW_028097299.1, from coordinate 138 downwards.
GAAGCTGATGGCTGGCTCTTCACCAGTTCTGCCAGGCGTCTTGGTCTCGAGGGAGTTCTGCCCCCGTGAGACGAGGAAATGTTACAGGTCCACAATATGGGTCTTAACACTTGCAGTTTCGACAATAAAACGCAACCT
>NW_028097298.1:0-580 GCF_014824575.4 Sturnira hondurensis | reverse complement strand
AATATGTCCAGGGTGTCCCCAATGTGTCTGGTGATTTCCCTTGGTTCCCATATCCTCTGACATGTACCTTAAATTTCTGCTATACTAAACTATTTACAGTTCTCCATATACGTTCTACTCTTTAATGCCTACCAATGACACCTAACATGGTTCCTAGAACCTACTACATGGCTAATATATTATGTGTTAATTAAAAGAGTGAACAAATGAAGATATTCATATTTATATCCTTACTAGGCCTTCTACTTAAACTGTCCTTTGTCTCCATTTCTCAACATCTTCATCACATTTGCATCCCAAATGCCCAACACAGCATCTGTAACCTAGAAAGTGCTAAATAATGTTTGCAGAATAACTAAAGGAACAAATGATTATTGGAAAAATCATCTACCTTAGCTTGGTGGAATACAAGCAAGTAGCAGGCAAAGGCTTTTTCTCTCATGAGGAATGGCAAAAGCCTCTGCTGGTTTCCTTCAGGAACATGGAGTATGCAGGTCTTGAGAGGTAAAATCAGAATAATCTATTAGAGCAACGCTGGGAGGAGACATGCCCTTCTTTTTTCATTTTGCTTTTAATTCAG
>NW_028097297.1:0-1033 GCF_014824575.4 Sturnira hondurensis | reverse complement strand
GGCGTCCTCTCCTCTCCAGGTACCAGACGTGCTCCAACAACGGGCTGGTGGCCGGGTTCCAGAGCCGCTACTTCGAGTCGGTGCTGGACCGGGAGTGGCAGTTCTACTGCTGTCGCTACAGCAAGAGGTGCCCCTACTCCTGCTGGTGAGCCTGCGACCCCACCGGGCCCCCTCCCAACTACCCGGCGGGCGGGGGGTGGGGCGGTGGGGTGGGGGGAGGGGTGGCGCTCGGGTCTGCGTTTCCGCCTTGGGCTAGGCCTGGAAAGGCAGCAGCTAGCACACAGAATGAATGAGTCAGCCAACCAATCAAATCAAAAAGCCAACCAACCGACGGACTGACTGACCAATGGAAAGGCTAGACTAATGTTCACACTGGGAGGGGCTCACAGTCCATCCACCCAATGCTCCTACACTTTGGCAGAAAAACAAGCCAACAGAGCAAGGAAGTGACCCGCCCAAAGCCACCCAGCTATTCCAGGGGCCCTCGAGGCTCCGGTCCCTTCCCTCTGTCACGCTCACTTCTCAACAAGCCTGAGGCTGCTGGACCTGATTGAGAACCACCTTGGCCTGCAGACCTTCTGGGAGGAAACCAACCCCACCCCAGGCCCGAGTGGCTAACAGAACAGGCACTTTTGGACACATAACAGAGAGCCTGGCGTTTTCTAGAGCAATCCAGAGTCCCAGTCCGTGAATTTCTGTTCCTTCCTCACTCTCTGGGCAGATGCCAATTGTCCCCCACCAGCTGTCACACTGACTGGGAGAAGGGGTGTATATTTATTTTCCCTGATAACTGACCCTGGGTGTTGACAACGCAACTTGTCCCCCCCCCCCACCCCCAACACCTGCCTTCGGCCTGCAAACGAGCCAGGCATCTCTGCCCTGGACAAGGGAATTCAAAAGTGTGGATGTTTGAAGGTTGGCTCACTTAAGTGACTTATCTCTACGGAGTGATGCTCGGAAGGGCAGCCTCGTGGGTTATGCGTATCCTCTGGGACCAGGCAGCCGTACTCTAGGACACCCAGGGGGGCATCAC
>NW_028097296.1:53338-59117 GCF_014824575.4 Sturnira hondurensis | reverse complement strand
GCTGGGGTTACATATAATGGCTGGAGTGGGCAGGTGTGACAGCCCGGAGTTGGGGGTTGGGCCTGAGAAATGGACTTATCTGAACAGCAGGACAAAGGATCCAAATCATGGAGGACCTGATGCGAGATGTGTGCGTGGACCCTCCAGAGTGGCTGAGCCCCAGCACCCAGCTGGAGCTCAGGGCTCTTTCTGGGACCAGTCAGAACAGGTGCAGCAGCCTCTGGCTGAGCTGGTTCAGGCCTGCTCCCTCCTCACGGTGGAAGCGCAGAGAAGGGAGTTTGTCATCTGATGATGTCCCTTGATTCTGTGCTCCCCAGTTCTTGACCCCACTTCCAGGCCACACTGGCATGTAGCGTGCAGCCTCTGGAATCTCCCAGTAGAAGGAAAGGTGTTTGAGTTCGGAAACAACGTCCTCTTTGTAATGCCAGCAGCAGTGGCCTCCAAACTAAAGCTTTGCCAGGGCTGGCCCAGGATTCTGCATTTCCAATAAGTTCCCTCACCTGCTGACCCTAGTGCCCAGCCAGCATGTGCAAATGGCCATGGTTTGGGGTCTGGCACCAGGCCCACCACCCAGTGGGAGCTCAGTGAACAACCTCAGGAGACCTAGAGATGTTCTTGGGTCATATGAAATTAGGATCCCATCCAGGAGTTTTTACTTCTCTCCCCATCAGGTTGAAACTTTGAACAGGCATGTATGTGTTTTTTGTTTTGGAGTGGTTTTTTTTTTCCTTTTTAAATGGCCAACAAAACTGCTATTCCGCTTACTGATATATGGGACTGGCCTAGCAATCCTCTGATTGACCTTTCTTTCCTCCCTGCCCCCTGCCTGCCTTTCCCCAGAGATGCTCACTTCTCAGGTCTGTAGGTATTTCTGTGGCATCCTCCAGGGCAGCCAGCACTTTGCCAAAGTGACCAGGGCTGTGGCTCTAACTCTCCTCTGCCCTTCTCGGTCCCCGATGTTAAGTTTTACAACCTCCAGGCTTCCCCATCTGGGAGGCCTAACCTGGGAAGCCACACCTGGTGAGGCAAGAGTCCTGGGAAGAGTCTCAGAAGCTGGCAGATCCCATCCCTAGGCCTGGGGGATCTGGGATACCAGGGGAGGGTCACTGCACCAGGGGTGTTTGTGCAATGAGCTGCNCCAGGGCTGTGGCTCTAACTCTCCTCTGCCCTTCTCGGTCCCCAACGTTAAGTATTACAACCTCCAGGCTTCCCCATCTGGGAGGCCTAACCTGGGAAGCCACACCTGGTGAGGCAAGAGTCCTGGGAAGAGTCTCAGAAGCTGGCAGATCCCATCCCTAGGCCTGGGGGATCTGGGATACCAGGGGAGGGTCACTGCACCAGGGGTGTTTGTGCAATGAGCTGCTTGGGGCCAAAGAGCTGCCCTGCACATTACAATCCTCCATGTGGGCCCAAATCTGATAGAAGGATGTGAGTGCTGGGGGCTACCAGAAGAAGCCTCCCAGCCCAGCCTCTGGCCCTGGACAGGGGAACCCCAGCACGGGGCAGCTACAGAAGAGACCACTTGGGATATTAGGTCTAGGATCAATCCAGTGGGGAAAATTCAAGGAAAACATGGCTAGAAATAATTTTCAAGTTCCATTTCAGACTCTTGTAAAATTTTCTGTGCTTTTGCATTTTGCCAATACATCCTCTCTCATGCTGCTTGAAAGCAACCTAAAGAAAGCATCCCTATTTTCCAATCCCATGGTGTGAAAACTAAGCAGGTCTGGCACTTTCTTGTTGAAAAAATTGCAGCTCACTGGGAAGACATTTCCTCTTAACTGTCATTAGTAATTTCGACTTGGTGATCTGCAGCTTATTTATGTGGAGAATCACATCTACTCTCTTTACTTCCAGACTGACAGAGAAAAATGGCCAGTTTTTCTCTGCGATGCCCTGAGGCACAATAGTTCAGTGAGATGGCTAAGACCAAGAAAATTAGCAACCTCAAGGCATCTTACTTAAGGCAGTTCCCATGGAAAATGTTCCACAGGTTTCTTTTAAGTGAGCCGAGATGCAGGTGGAAAGGTGGAATTCTTAAGTACTCATAAATTGTGGTATAGTCTAATTGAGTGGGAAAATCCACAGGGTCCTCTTGGTTAACTAATTCCACTGGAGGTCTGTTAGAAGGTGGGATGTTTTACCCCAAGTCCCATTGAAGGCCAGCCATTTTTCTGGAGGGCAGGGGAAGAGATGGCAGAGAAGGGATGCTGGAGAAGCAGAGTGAGCAGGAAGTACCTTCTCCAGAACGCAGTTGTGGTAGTGTTGGAGGACCAAGGCCAGGATGTTGTCTAAGTGGGTGAAGATGGTTGCCTTGTTCTCTTCAATAAGTCTGCTGTAGCTTAAACAAATAGTATGGCACACCATGGCCCATTTCCTTCGCTGATGTTCCTGTAGGGGGAAGGGGAAAACTTCACTCCTCCCCACCTTACCCCCTTGTCCCATGGGGAAACGGGAGGCACGGGAGGGCACATGAGGGCACGGGACCCTGTGGGGCTGGAGGTTAGACTTGGGCACAAAGTTGGGGGGCACCACTCGAGAGTGGTGGGTGGGGGCAAAAGAGAAGTGAGAAGTGCTTTGCTTGGGGGGTCCTGAAATTTTGAATGTGATTAGAGCTGTGGGAGGTAATAGTGCAGTAGGATGAGGCAGAGAATCACCATACAGTCTCCACCTGGTGGCTGTTGGTGATGGCATTGGCTCTATAACCCTCTCCACCCACATCCTTCAGTCACAAAGTGTGAAAAAAAATTAAGTTGCCTGGCAACGGACAGGACATGCCATTTCCTTACCACTTGGAATTGTGTGTAGAGATCGGTTGGGAGAAGTCAGCTGGCCTTGTAGGCATTAGGTTCAAAATGACAAGGCTTATGGGTGGGCTGCATAGCAAGCTTAGGGGACACAGTGACAGAAGCTGGAAATGTGTCTCTCACCCTAACCAGGCCGAACGTTCTCACTTCATAACCATGAGCAGAGCTTCAGGCAACACAGCTCCTTTTTCCCTTAAGGGTCCTTGGAAGGGAGTGTGTGTGTGTGTGTGTGTGTGTGTGTGTGTGTGTGTAGGGTGTGTGCTAACATCCATCACTGACCTCCGTTTCCCCAGCAGCTCTGTGAGGTGGTCATGTTAGAAAGTGTAGTCCTATTTAGCAGCTGAGGAAGCTGAAAGGAGGATAAATTCAGAGATTTGTTCTGGGTTGTCCAGACTCTCTGGAGGCAGAGCTGGGATCAGGACCCAAGGCTCCTGTCCCCTAATCAATAAGGTTCTCTACAGTAAGGCTGGGAGTCTTCTCTCCCTGGGATAGGAACATTTTTCTTGTACTCTCCCTCCCAGGTTCTGCTTCTTAAATGGGCATATATGGCAATGTCTTGTTTTACTTCTGAAGATGGCCCATGAGGAGAATGAAATGTTGGCGATGTGTCATGGTGAGGATCAGGAGGGTCCAAGGAAGGCTTTGTTAGAATCAGGGAGGGAGGAGGGAAGGTCACGAAGAATCTGGGTGCCTCTGCCTGTGGGTCCCAGAAGGCTATGGAAGGGGCAGAGGATGGCTGAGAGCAGGCCTTGTGTGAGGAGATGCTTTTCTCCACATGACCTTTCCTGGCCTGTTTGGGCCGGGGCAAGCTTCTTAGAGATTCTGTTGGTGTGGACAGCTACTCTTTCACTCTCCCTGTCCATGCTGGGTGCACTAAGTATGGTCTGAAAGAAAGGTCGTTGGAGAAGTGGATGTTTTGGTCTTTCTCAGCACAGCACCCTGGAAGCCCTTTTAGGGCTGAGAAGGAGACGATGTTACTTACAGGTATATATGCTCCCCCTTGTGGGAAGGGAAAGGTGATAAGGCTCTAACTCCCTGCTCCCCTTACAGCACTCAATGGATTGCTCTCCTGTGCCCGGGAACATCTGTGCACTGGGCATAAGAAAGTGTTGGCCATCTTTGACAATGAGTTGGCCTTCAGGGCCAAATGCACTTTCCTGGTTACCTGGAACCGATGGTCTTTGAAGAAGGAGGACAAGGTGGGAGTGGGAGATGGCAGGGGTTGGGCAGATGGGCTGAAGGAGGAAGCCTTGAGCCAAAGGTAGAGCATGACAGTGTTTGTCCACTTGCTGGTGGAAGGCTGACTCACCAGGCTCTTCCAGGAGAGCAGGGTGGTTCTCCCCAGGCTTCTTTACCATTCTCCAGGAAAGGGTAGGGTCAAAATATACTTCATTGTCCATTCACTTCTCTGTTAAATGTGCAGTTTACATGTCCTGATCACTTACTGGCCAGGCCCTGTGTAGGCCCTGGTGATAAAAAAATGAATAAGGCAAAACCCCAGAGAGCTTGTCCTGCCTTCATCCCTTTTCTGAGGCAAGTTTGTTGTGTCTCCTTGAGCACAGGTGACGGAGCAAGTTCTGGTGATATTTGGCCAGGCGTTCTATCTCATGTCACCACCCACACTCAGGAACCAAGTGAACCGCTTAATCCGGTGGTTAAAGACTTTGATGTCCACAAAAGTGACGCCTTTCTACATTTCCCAGGTGATTGGGGAGGGGAAAGAAGGAAGTTGAACTAGCTCATGCATTTCCTGTTTATGGAGTAGTTAATCCTGGAGTTGGCAAAGCATGGCCCACAGGCCAAATCCAGCCTGAAGCTTGGTTTTCAACTAAGGTTTTACTGGCACTCAGCTCATTCTTTGAAAGTCTCTGACTTCCCTGTCACTGACTTCTGGACTCAGATTTCAAGGGCTCAAGACAAACCCACCTGGATAATCTCCCTATCTTTAAGTCACTCTGTGTGAGATTTTACATGGACAATAATCCCTTCCCATCAACACTTAGTTAGTGCTTGATTGAAAGCCCAGGAAAAGGTAGGTGCACACCATGGGCCTGGAATTTGGAGGGCCATATCAAACTTCTGCCTGTGATGGAAATGCTATTCAAACATTAGATATTTTTATGTGTGGAGGATCAAGAACTAGAACCCAAATTTTCTGATGGTTGTTTTGGCCCTTCTTCCAGTTGAGTGACATTTCTCAAACCAAGTTCCCCCAACTCCTAATGGGTTTTCCACAGAAAGACAGTGTGTTATGTAGTACAATGGATGGAAAATGCATCTTTTACAATTAAACAAATTTCTTAACTCTGGGATTTCTCAGTGCCTTCAGCGTGTGGTTTAGTCTAGTCTTCCAAGAAACATATACCAACAAGGAATTGAGGTATAAGAGGCTTATTGGAGGGACACCAATCAGTAAAATGAGGGAAGGAGCCAGAGGAGGCTGGGGGAGTCATCAGAGTTAGTAGCAGGTCAGACCCTTGATAAGGAGAAGGGGAAGGAAGGAAGAATGGTGAGCAGGGAAGAAGAGAGCCAAGTCTTAGATTATAGTGCAGTTCTAAGAAAGTGTCAGCAATGCCAACAGGGAGTCACTGGGCCAGTGGCACCCATCAGAAGAGTCCCACATCTCTCCTGAGCAGGCCTGCCTCAGTGCGCCTGCCACACTCAGTCATTGGCTGGGAGAAACCTGTGGTAATGTGGCTTCAGATTCTTTTTCAATCTACTTTAAAATTTGTTTATTGTTATTCTATTTCAGTTGTCCCATTCCCACCCACCCCCTTTGCTTTCTTCCACCTATAGCCTCAGTTTTGACACAGTGATGGATTTTATAGTACAGAGGCTGGAGATGTTGGTCAGTTATGTCCTCAAGATTAGGCCTCTAAGGGGCACATTGTCCATGGTTCCTCAGCAAGTTTAATATGTATTTGTAAATTTCCACGAGGGGAATTTTTCACTTAGTGCAGCACCCAGTAGCA
>NW_028097296.1:0-51025 GCF_014824575.4 Sturnira hondurensis | reverse complement strand
GAAGGGCAATGTTTTCTGATACTCTCAGACCTTGTATTCTCCAATCCTACCATGTGTGGTTTTGAAATATTTTTGAATAAAAAATTTTGATGCAGGAAGGATGAGCTCAAGATCAAGGTGGCTGTAGAGAGCCAAAGGGTGTGTGCTTAGAAAAAAACAGGACATTCTCCTGACATGTGCAGTGACAAGCAGTGCCTGCACCATCACCGATGAGACATGGGACAAATTCACATGGACTGCCGAGTCCTGTGGAGGAAAAGGGCAGGGAAGGCTACTCCCTCAAGGGGGGAGAGCCTCTCTGAACAGCCTGGCCACCCTCTCAAGGGGAGAGTGGCTTGGAGCGGCCTGGCAAATCTCTCTCAAGGAGAAAGAGACTGCCTGACCCTTGCTTAGACAGCCTTTTATTGTTTTTTTTTGCACAGGAGTTCAGGTACAAGTTATTGATCACTGTCAGGCAGTAAATCGTAGATAATATACAAAGAACCATTAGGGCTTCTTCTAAATCAGCGTCTGTCAGCTAAAAGGCTACACAACTTTGGGAACATAAACTCTCTTTTGCTCATGCCTTTACATTTCACTAAAAGCATTCTTAAGAAACCAGGTTTCACGGAATTGTTAGGAATTCTTTCCTTTGCCAGATCACCTGGGTAACTTGCCATTCCCAGCACAAGGCTGCACCACCTTCCCCATCATAGGTTTTTAGGCTTACGTGGATTAGGGCCAGGAAGTGCTTCTCCCAGAGAACATGGAGAGTTAGACTTCACCAAAGCTGGGGGCGAGGTTCGATCACCCACTTTCCATTGCAGCCCCCCCCCGAGTCCTTCCATGATGGCCTCCCAAGTGATCATGTCTGGCCTAGGTTGCCCCTCCTCTGTGGGGCATCACCTGTCTCTGACCATCTGCCAATACTTTGGGGGCAGTGGGTTGAAGCAGAGGTAGCATTTGCTACCAGAGACAAGCTTTGTCTCTTTGTGGCTCACATTCCAGAGGTTGCTCACTCATCCTCATCTATAGGAGGCAGTTAGAGTTCCTGAAACCAGGCAAAGAGGTTCCCAACATTCTCCCATAACAGGAGTTGAGCACTCAGGGCTTTCATCAGAGTGTCCCCATGGGGTCTAGGTCAAAGGGTCTCCATCAAAGCCAGGTAGGCCTTTCTCCCCTCTCTCACAGCTCCAAAACTGTGGCAGTGCTCAGGGCCCCAGCCTGCCCTTGCAGAGTGCACTCAAATCCTGACCAAATGGCTTCTTGTCTACTTGAGCAACCTCCTCTGATAAACAAAAGCTGAGAGAGGGCTCCTTGGTTCTCTAAAGCTGCTGCTGGCACAATCCCACCTGGACTCTATTTCTCAGGCCTTAATGTTGCACGGCAGGTATGGTCAGCAAGGCCAGTTCCCCCACCTCCATGCTGCTATGACATGAGCTGCACCAAGAAACCATGTCTGTCCAACTCATTTGTTTAAAGCCTTTGAGTTAAGAGAGCCTACAGCTTCCATCCTGTTGTTCACCTCCTTTACCTGCTGAAGGAAGTTGATTAACAACCACATATCTACCCATGATATTCTGTCTGATAATATTTCTTAATATAGTTTTTCCTCCTTACTTCATCTTTAGTCAAGGGGGAAGAGATTATGGCTACTATCAGTTTTTCAGCCCCTTCTCATCTCATCCTCACTGTTATCTCTCTTGCAGGCCAAGTCAACTCAACCCTATAACCCTCCCTCTAGGATCACCTTCTCAATCTACCCCTTTGGGAAGATTCAGAAGAATCACCTTGGTCATTTCATGAGGGAAAGACTGTTTGTGAATTCGGGAACAATTGGACTATCCAACCAAACACTCATGACGCTGAATTCATGCTTGCATGTCTAGAATTTCCATTTGGTGAAGTTTGCTTGTGGCCCCAGAGATTCTGGGAGTCACCTATAATTCTATAAAATTTTCAGGAAAAAGTATATTGTGGGCCAGAGAGAATGTTTCAGCTAGAGGCAGTAGAGTCAAGGGGAGGTTACCAGATGACTTCAGGCCAAGATAGAGGTATAAGTAGTTACACTTTGCCTCTTCATACATCCAAAAGAAAGACAACAAATTTAAAAACTAAAATATCCAGTACTGCCATAAAATCAAAGAGAATTGAAGTTCGACAACCAAGAAATTAAAGAAGAAACATTAATTAACACTGGCAGGGGCACAGAGAAAGGCAGCTGGGGTGGAGAGGATGAGTGGCAAGGCTGCCCCTGGGTGGGTAGGAGGAGGGTGAGGTGTCAGCTGGTGGGCTGGAAAGGGCAAGGCCATGGCTGGTGGACCAGGCAGCTTCATGTTTGCATGCATGCAGATAACTGGGAGGACCAACTGGGGAGCAAGACAGACTATGCAACCCAGGGTTCCAACATGGGAAAATAAAGCCTCAAAACCACTGGGTGTAAAAATCTCTGAGGGCTGCAGCAGCTGTGGGAGAAACTCCCAGCCTGACAGGAGAATTTCTTGGAGAGACTAGTGGGGTCCTAGAATGCGCACAAACCCACCCACCTACAAAAATAGAACTAAGCAACCAAGAGATAGCCAAACCATCAGATGCAGAATTCAAAATCCTGGTAATCAGGATGCACACAGAAATGGTTGAGTATGCGTGCAAAATGGAGGAAAAAGTGAAGGCTAGTAAAAGTGAATAGAAGAGAAATGTCCAGAGAACCAACAGTGAAAGGAAGGAAACCAGGACTCAAATCAATGGTTTGCAGCAGGAGGAAGAAATAAACTTTCAACCAGAACAGAATGAAGAAACAAAAATTTAATAAAATAAGGAGAGACTTAGGAAGTGAGGGATACCTTTAAACTCTCTAACGTGCAAATCATAGGGGTGCCAGAAGGAGAAGAGTGAGAGCAAGAAACTAAAAATTATTTGAAAAAATAACAGAGAACTTCCTCAATCTGGCAAATGAAATAGACTTCCAGGAAGTCCATGAAGCTCGGAGAGTCCCAAAGAAGTTGGACCCAAGGAACTAAACACCAAAGACACATCATAATTTCATTACCCAAATTAAAGACAAGGAGAGAATTTTAAAAGCAGCCAGAGCAAAGGAGACAGTTACCTACAAAGGAGTTCCCATAAGACTATCAGCTGATTTCTCCAAAGACAACTTGCAGGTGACAAGGGGCTGGAAAGTATTCAAAGTCATGAAAGGCAGGGACCTACATCCAAGATCACTCTATCCAGCAAAGCTATCACTTCGAATGGAAGAGCAAATAAAGTGCTTTCTAGATAAGGTCAAGTTCAAGGAGTTCATCATCATCAAGCTTTTATTATATGTAATGTTAAAGGGACTTATCTCAGAAAAAGAAGATGATCAAAAATATGAACAGTAAAATGACAACAAACTCACAACTATCAACAACTGAACCTAAAAACGAAAACTAAGCAAACAACTAGAATAGGAATAAAATCACAGAAATGGAGACCACATGGAGGGTTATCAGCCAGCAAGGGGATGGGAGTAGAAAGTGGGAAAAGATACAGGGAATAAGAAGCATAAATTGTAGGTACAACTTAGACAGGGGGAGATTAAGAATATTATAGAAAGTAGAGAAGCCAAAAAATTTATATTTACAATACATGGACATGAACTAAGTGGGGTGCAGGGGTGTGGGTACTGGGCACACTGGAGTAAAAGGGGGGAATGGTACAACTGTAGTAGCATAATCAATAAAAGATATTTAATTTTTTTTTTTAAATTTGGAGGTTTCCATATCTTCTCTCCTGGCTAAGTGGATGAGATAACCACAATCTCCTCCTGGGAGGTGGTGTGCAGTAGGGCAGCCCTAGCACACTTTCAAGGTCTCATTGGGAAATGTAGTTCAAAGAAAGGAGGAAAGCAACATTTATTGAGCACCTAGTTCATGGCCAGGAGCTAAACAGTTTCTATGCCTTTTCTTGCTTCAACCCCAGGCATTCTCTCTCAGGTGAAACTTACTATCCTCGTATAAATGAGGAAACAGACTCTGAAAAGTCAAGAACTTTCCCTCTGTCACATAGCTCACAAGAGACAACTGGATTGAAAACCAGGACTTTGTGGTCACAGGATCACACTCTTTTCACTCTATTCTGCAGCCCTGTCACATCTCTCGTGTCCCTGGTGGGGTGGAGGAAGGCACCAACAAGGCACCCAACCTCTTGGAGATTCAAGTTCTCATATCTGCACAATGGAAATTCAGTCTGCCCTGCTTGCCTGGCTCTTTGCTGGAGAGCAACTAAGAGTCGGGAAGACCGAGCCCAATTCAGTTTAGCAATCTCCACTCCTGTATCCCTCCCCTGACCCTCTGTTACCAGAAGAGGGACTGGAGGCTAAGGCATCTGCCAGATATGCCCTCAACAAGCACGGAAGCCAGAGGGCAGGTGATCTTGCTACCTCCTCCCTACAATCGGGGTGGTGGTTCAGCACAAATGGGAGAAAGGCCCTGATTGCAAGGTGGATTTGTGGCACCAGAGTTCCCACTGAGCTGCCCTCACTGGGTGTGTGTGAAAACCTCCTTGCTGCTGGGTGAATGGCTCTTCCTTTGTTGAGAGTGGCAAGGAGAGAGGGGAGGACAGAAGCAGCAATGGGGTGGTACCCCTCCTCTCAACCAGTTTCCCCACTCCCTCTGTCTTGTTTGAGGCTCCTCATCTTCTGCTTTGTTATGTTCCCTACCCCACAGGCTTGGAAGTACCTTCCCCAACTTTGACCTTCCCTTTCCAACCTGCCAGCCACAAAGGCTGTGGTAAAGGACTGGGAGCCCCTATTCCTTTGAAATGTAGTTTCCCACTTGAGAAAGGTTGACAGTGCTCACCCCCACATCTTCCCTTAGCCCCTGGCCTCCCCTCTCTTCGAAGGCTCGGCCATGAATGGCTTCCTCTGTGATGGTTCCCTTCCTTGCCAGCTCCCTTCACCTGCAGCTCTAAGGTGCCTTCACACAATGTGGGCTCTCACTAAGACTGGTGATTCATTTCCCAGCCAACTGAGTATTCCCCTCTGAAACGAGTGATTCTGACTTTGAAGGGAGCTGTGCAGGGGCAGTTGGGCCTCTTTCTGGTTGCTGCTGCCTCCCACCATCCCCTTACAAGTTCTTAAAAGGCAAGTGGGAGAAGCCCTGATAAGTGAACCCACCTCTGAATCCAGAGCCTGAGCTGGGGGAGGGGCTCGAGGCAGGCCTATGGGGCCAGGAAGCTCTGACACCCTCAGCGGGAGGCAGTGTGGCACTGGGGTGAGTCATCTGACACCAGTGGAGGCATGTGGTCACCGGTCATCTTTCCCAACTCCTATTTTTCCAAGTCTGTTAAGAACTTTCGGTTGGCATGTATGAGGACTCTAATAGCATGGGCAAATGCCCTGGGGCTTTTCCACATACAAGTGGAGAGGTGTATGTGGCTACACCTCAAGATTTGGTGGACATTATTGGGAAGAGCTTCAGACAAGGTCTGCACACTGGCAATTGTCCTCGGTGTGGCCTCGGCGGTTGGTCACAGCTCTCTCATCGTGCCTCTGACAGTCTTTCCTTAACACCTCTGTTCCCTCTCAGGTACATACCTAGGTCTGAAGAATGCAGCCACAGGCCATTCCTTACCCACTGGTCACCATGCTTTGTACCCTGTGACACCACCATCCTGGCTACAGGTGTCTCGGCCTGGGATTAGTGCCTGAGCCAACAGTGGAACCTAGAGACTAAATAGCAGGGTGGTCTTGATGGGGACCCAGCCCTGAGGGGCCTCCCTCTTAGGGGTTAGAAGACACTGAGAGGTACTGACAGGAGAGCAAAGAAGCCACAAGCCATGCCGGGGAGGCACTGAGCCAGATGAGACCAAAGTGATGGTGAGTGCTAGAAGCAGACAGAGACCAAGCTCATGCATGGTTAGAGTTGGTGTTGGGCCCCTGGGGCCCTTCAGGGCTCCCATGATGGTCCAGTTCCCTAGGAGGCTAAGAGAGATTATTGCTCACATTGGTTTATTTCCTTACATTTCCTTACAATAAGCCCCCATGACCTGAGGTCACCTGACTGTATCACTGCTTCCCGATACCTGGAAGAGCCTATCATAAATTTTCTCTGAGAAACACATGCACTATAGAATTGTACACCTGGATCCTGTACAATGTTATTGACCAATGCTACTTCAATAAAAAGAAAAAAAGCAAAGGAAAAAGAAACACATGAGCCAACACACATTGAGCACTGAAGACAATGCTTCTCTAGAGGCTGGGGTTACATATAATGGCTGGAGTGGGCAGGTGTGACAGCCCGGAGTTGTGGGTTGGGCCTGAGAAACGGACTTATCTGAACAGCAGAACAAAGGATCCAAATCACGGATCCAACAAAAGGATCCAACTAAGCTGCTATTCCGCTTACTGATATATGGGACTGGCCTAGCAATCCTCTGATTGACCTTTCTTTCCTCCCTGCCCCCTGCCTGCCTTTCCCCAGAGATGCTCACTTCTCAGGTCTGTAGGTATTTCTATGGCATCCTCCAGGGCAGCCAGCACTTTGCCAAAGTGACCAGGGCTCTGGCTCTAACTCTCCTCTGCCCTTCTCGGTCCCCAATGTTAAGTATTACAACCTCCAGGCTTCCCCATCTGGGAGGCCTAACCTGGGAAGCCACACCTGGTGAGGCAAGAGTCCTGGGAAGAGTCTCAGAAGCTGGCAGATCCCATCCCTAGGCCTGGGGGATCTGGGATACCAGGGGAGGGTCACCGCACCAGGGGTGTTTGTGCAATGAGCTGCTTGGGGCCAAAGAGCTGCCCTGCACATTACAACCCTCCATGTGGGCCCAAATCTGATAGAAGGATGTGAGTGCTGGGGGCTACCAGAAGAAGCCTCCCAGCCCAGCCTCTGGCCCTGGACAGGGGAACCCCAGCCCGGGGCAGCTACAGAAGAGACCACTTGGGATATTAGGTCTAGGATCAATCCCGTGGGGAAAATGCAAGGAAAACATGGCTAGAAATAATTTTCAAGTTCCATTTCAGACTCTTGTAAAATTTTCTGTGCTTTTGCATTTTGCCAATACATCCTCTCTCATGCTGCTTGAAAGCAACCTAAAGAAAGCATCCCTATTTTCCAATCCCATGGTGTGAAAACCAAGCAGGTCTGGCACTTTCTTCTTGAAAAAATTGCAGCTCACTGGGAAGACATTTCCTCTTAACTGTCATTAATAAATTTGACTCAGTGTTTTGCAGCTCTCCATTTATGTGGAGAACCACATCTACTCTCTTTACTTCCAGACTGACAGAGAAAAATGGCCAGTTTTTCTCTGCGATGCCCTGAGGCACAATAGTTCAGTGAGATGGCTAAGACCAAGAAAATTAGCAACCTCAAGGCATCTTACTTAAGGCAGTTCCCATGGAAAATGTTCCACAGGTTTCTTTTAAGTGAGCCGAGATGCAGGTGGAAAGGTGGAATTCTTAAGTACTCATAAATTGTGGTATAGTCTAATTGAGTGGGAAAATCCACAGGGTCCTCTTGGTTAACTAATTCCACTGGAGGGCTAACTGTTAGAGCCCAAAGGCTTACCTAAGCACATCCATACCCCTGGGAGGCAATTAAAGTAACTACAGGTCGAGAGACTTGAGAGAATAGGCCACCCCGTGAATGTTGGCGGGACAACACTAGCATAAACCAACAATACATATGCCGACCACAGGAAAGCCTGTTCACTCTGAGTACAAGATCTTTTTGCAGGTGGACGTGTGTCGACACCATGCAGAGTGCCCGAGAACAGTGGGGCGTGGGAGGAACAGCACTGAGCTGGGAGTCAGAAGACCTGGGTTCCGGGTCTGGTTCTGCGCGGCTGGCTGTGAGGCTTTGGCGAGTTCCTTCCCCTCGCTGGGCCTACGCATGCCCATCTCTACACCAAGGGGTAGACCACCTCCTCCAGGGGCTCCTCCAGCCTGAAACTTTGAATCCACCAGGGTTTCCTTGACAGTTCATGAGCTCATCACATACATGGTACTGCTGTTTTCTCAAGACCGATGCTTGCCACAGGTTAGTTTCTTGATGAAAGTAAAACATGACCAGCAATGTCATCTAGTCCCAAAGCCCTGCGGGGGTCAGCGAGAGCAATGCTAAGATGTTATTTGCCTTTGTGGCTGTGTTGACACTAACGCCGACGCGGGTGGGGGTGGGGCCGCAGACGGCTCTGCCTGAGCTCCACGACAGGCAGGCCTGGCCACCAGTGCTCCCCACGCGGGGGCTTGCAGAAGGAACAAGCCACTTTCACTTGGGACTGTCCTCGTTGAAGCAGTAAACATTAATTTTGTTAAATCTCAGCTCCTGAGGACACTCTTTAAAAGATTTTCGGTAACAGAAAGGGGAGCACGCATCAAACCCTTTGGTTGCACACCGAAGTGGCGGTCTGGAGAAGCACTTGTGCGGGCGTGTGGGCAGCAGACGGCACTGGCCACTTCTTACACGGGGCACTATTCTTACCTGAGAGAACGATTCATGGTCTGTGATTTATCTAGAGGTTGGTATTTGGTGTCAAAAAGAAGTGAGCCAGTCACTTCAACAAATACAAATAACAGTAATTTTTGCCAGTGACAAAATTTGAGCTTCAAGGGGAAATTTGAATTTTGGAAAATTTGCATTTGCCTTTGGGACCTTGATAGCTTTCCAACACTTAATTCTTCTTTAATAAAATGAATAGTAACAAATGCATTTTCTTTCATATTGTATAAAGAGATATGTCAACTACATAGCTGTGTATGGCTGTAATTCTTCATATACTTCAGTCAAAACAACACATTGCACCAGACTGAGTGTGGAAACAGAAATAAAAATTGAGCCATCTCCTATTAAGACATTGTAAAGCCTTGCAGAAGTACAAAACAGTGGTTCTCGCCAGGGTGATGTTGTCCTCGTCCACCCCCTAGGTGACATGAGGAATTTCTTGGCTGTTCTAACTGGGACGAGGGAGTGCTACCAGCACCTGGTGGGTAGAGGCCAGAGATGCTGCTAAACATCCTGCAACGCACAGCACAGCCCACGACAAAGAATTACCTGGTTCAAGCCTTCGATAGAGCCAAGGCTGAGAAACCCTGATACAGAATAACGCCACTTACTGGTTGTTTCAAAAATATTGGTATCCGTATGTAATGGGCTTGTTATTTTTAAGGGACTTTATAGTTTTCTAATTTCATACTTTTAATTTATAATTTAGTAACTACTAATAGATGTAACTCACATAATCAAAAGCCTTTTGCTGTCCTCAATGACTGGCAAGATTAGAAAGGGTTTCTGAGACTAAAAAGTTTCAGAACTCCTGATAGAGACGACAGAGTGAATAGATGACAAAACCACATTTGCTGCGCAGCCCTACACAGCGGCCACTCTAAGGAAGAGAACATTTCATGGCAGGTGTGCCCAAGGGTATGCAGTTTCTTCTCAAGAAAGGGAGATCTGGAGTGAGGCAAAGCAAAGGGGTCAGTGCGCAGGACAAGAAATACCAGTACGAGCCTCTTCTGTGTCAGGGTTTTTCTGATCACTGTTAGGAATGCCACCATGACTAAAATGCCGTCACTATTCCCACAGCTTACTGGCTAGAAGGGAAGAGAGACACAGCAACTGAAATTTTAGTTGAATTATGGGTAGGAAGAGGAGAAATACAAGTATGGGGTGTGTGAAATCAGTGGGGATGAAACTTAAGTTAGAGTCGGGGGTGAGGGAGTTCAGGTCAGGCAGGGTTCCCTGGAGGAAGGGACGACTGAGTCGAGTTTCAGAGAATGAGTAAGAATTTGATAACTGAGAGTGGGCGGGACACTGGAGGGGGAGGTGTTGTCCTGGGTGGTGGGAGCAGCAGAAGCAAAGGCACGGAGTCATGACAGCAGGGTAGATTTGGAGAAGATATGAAAGGGTGTAGAGAAAATGAAAAATGTACTAGGTGTGCACACCAGTGAAATAAATGTAATGCTCTCAATAAAATTCAGATGTTTTAAAATGAAGAAATAACAGCTCTGATAACATCAAATCATCTCTATTTTCAGAAGGCTGGTTCTTAATTCAGGTATACCGATACAAAGAACCTATTTGGGAAACAAAAATGAGACTTCACTCTCTTCTCCTGATTCAGCGTGAAATGCTGCAGCCACCCCTCCCCTTGGAGGCCCTCTCTGTCTTACAGTGTCTGTCACTGGCTCACAAGGGCTTCTCAGTGTGTTCAACTGGGTCGACAGATTCTGCTGGGAAAGGATAGGAAAGCCCAAACCTTCACGGTTCATTAGCAGGAACATGCCCCTATGTTCCTGGGATTTCACTCGACATTTTCCAGGAAGGATTTATATGGGTGGTTCATGCAAAGACATATGAAGTTGTTTTTCCCTACCAAAGAAGTTGGTCAAAGCAGTTGAATGTTTATTTCAAAAGCAGTATATCCATACCACCCTGGAAAAGGGGGTGAGCGGGGGACCTACTAGTTAAGTAATGTAGGAGAGGAGAGGGGAGAGAAAAGGAATGTTTTCTGCCAGTAATCGCTGCCCAACTATTCCCCTCGCAGCCATCATCAAAGGTTGAATTGACCCAAAGGACACCCTGGCATTCGCCCAGGGTGCCAAGGGGAGAGCCTGCCCTTTCCACCAGAAGCCTGGTACTCTGCTCTAAGAGAAGACAGATTGGTACTGCTTGCAGTAAAGAGGTCTAGGGGCCTTGGCTCCCAGAACCCCCTCAGAGGGCCTGTGCAAGCTGGTGTCAGGGCAGCCCACGGAGGTCAAACCAGGATGGCCATTTAACCAGCAGGGTGGGCAACGTTTTCCCAGGCAGTGAGGCCAGTGATGGAGTGCATGGTGGTCAGGATAGGGAGCCAGACAGTGAGGGCAGGGCTGGCTTGGTTTGGTTAGCTGAGGCTGGAGGTGACTCTACAAACTGGAGAAGGGGCAGGAAGCCCAGAGGCAGTTGAGATTAGAGTCTCTGAGCAGATTGGGGCAAACAGCGAAGGACTGTGGATACTGGCAGTGGACAAGTGGGCAGGTCAGTCCTTCACAGCTACGTGGCTTGGGAGCAGGCAACCTAACTAAAAGGATCTCACCCTCGGAGACCCTGGTTTACACCTCTCTGGCCAGTAGTGCAGTGGCAGAGAGTCACTCCCGGACATTATGAACGTCTGCAGGCCAAAGCCCAGGAGGGCAGTGGGTCTGTATGAACCAGAGGGCCTTAGCCTTCCCTCCCTCCTGGGCCAAGGTGCAGGCCTGGACCCAAGGCTTATCAGTTGAGTCTCTAAATCCCAGTGGGATCGTGTGGGTGCCCCCAATACCATGGAACCCTGTTATGCTGCCCTCAAAATTTCCCTCAAAACAATCCTTCATTTTTACGCTACACAGACCTCCCTGCACCATCTCTGACCTTCCCCAAAGGGAATAGGTGGCACCACAGGAGGCCATGCTTTGTGGGCCCTGTGCTTCATTCACCTACATGCTTTTCCTTCCAGGGACACAGCTTGCAGCTGCATCCGTTGTGGGGCCACCGGGTGGGAGCACTGTAGGCAGCTGCCGCCTACCTTTGGCCCACCTCATTGGGTCCACTTCAAAACTGGTAATGAAAATACGCAGAGATCATTGAGTACTGCTGCAAAATAAAGGAGGAAGAGAAGCGTATACAAAGTAAAGAAAAATATACAGGAAACCAACAGTGAAGGGAAGGAAACCGGAACTCAAATCAATGATTTGGAGCAGAAGGAAGAAATAAGCAGTCAACCACAATAGAATGAAAAAAGAAGAATTCAAAGAAATGAGGAGAGGCTTAGGAACCTCTGGGACATTTAAATGTTCTTACCTTTGAATCATGGGAGTGCTGGGAGAAGAGGAAGAGCACGAAATTGAAAACTTACTTGAAAAAAATAGTAAATGAAAACTTCTACAATCTGGCAAAGGAAATAGAAAAGTCCAGGAAGCTCCAAGATTTCCAACAAGTTGGACTCAAAGAGGGTCACACCAGGACACATCATAATTACAATGCCAGAGTTTAAAGATAAAGAGAGAGTCTTAAAAGAAGCAAGAGAAAAGAAGAGAGTTGCCTACAAAGGAGTTCCAGAGAAGAGCTGATTTCCCCAAAGAAAACTTGCAGGCAAGAAGGGGCAGAAAAGAAGTACTCAAAGTGATGAAAAGCAAGGATCTACGTCCAAGATTATTGTATCCAGCAAGGCTATCATTTAGAATGGAAGGGTAGATAAAGTGCTCCACAGATAAGGTCAAATTAAAGGAGTTCATCATCACCAAATCCATATTATATGAAATGTTAAAGGGACTTATCTGAGAAAAATAAGATGGAAAACTATTAACAGCAAAATGACAACAAACTCACAGCTATCAACAACCAAACCTATAAAAACAAAAACAAAAATGAACTAAGTAAACAACTAGAACAGGAACAGGTTCATAGAAATAGAGATCACATGGAAGGTTATCAGTGGTGAGTGGGGAGGGGAGAATGCAGGAAAAGGTACAGGGAATAGAAGCATTATTGGTAGGTATAAAATCGATAGGGGAGGTTAAGAATAGTATAGGATATGGAGAAGCCAAAGAACATATATGTATGACCCATGGATATGAACTAAGGTGGGGGAGTGGAATGCTGGAGGGATTGTGAGTACTGGGCATAGGGGGATACAAGGGAGGAAAAAAAGTGACTATTGTAACATGATTTAAAAAATATACTTGAAGCCCTGGCTGGTGTGGCTCAGTGGATTGAGTGCCCGGGGCACCAGTTCAATTCCCAGTCAGGGCACATGCCTGGGTTTCTCGGGCCAGGTCCCCAGTGGGGGTGCGTGAGATGCAACCACACATTGATGTTTCTTTCCGTCTCTTTCTCCCTCCCTTCCCCTCCCTGTAAAAATAAATAAATAAATACATCTAAAAAGAAAAGACTTCCCACCCTAAAATGTGCCTTAGAAATATATACTTAAAAAAAATAAATGGTGTTTGGAAAAAAAGCATTTTCACAGCAAAGGAAACCATCAACAAAATGAAAAGAAACCCACTGAATGAGAGAGCATATTCACCAATGATGCATCTGATAACTAGTTAATATCCAAAATTTATAAAGAAGTCATACAACACCAAAAATATACAATTTGAAAATGGGCAAAGGAATATACATTTCTCCAAAAAGACATAGAGATGGCCATTAACATATGAGAAGATGCTCAACATCACTAATCATCAGAGAAATGCAAATTAACCACAATGAGTTATCACTTCATACCTGTAGAATGGCCATCATCAGTTAATTCGCAAACAATTGTTGGTGAGGGTGGGGACAAAAGAGAATCCTCATGCACTGTTCGTGGGATTGTAAATTGGTGTAGCCACTGTGGAAAATGGTATGGAGGTTCCTTAAAAAAACTTAAGTAGAACTACCTTATGACCCAGCAATTCCACTTCTGGGTATTTAACCAAAGGTATCCAACACACTAATTTGAAAAGATATATGCAGCCCTATGTCCATTGCATCATTAGTCACAGAGCAACAAAATGGAAGCAACATAAGTTTCCATCCATAGATGAATGGACAGTGTGATACATATATAATGGGATATTACTCAGCCACAAAAAGGAATGAAATCTTGCCACTTGCGACAATATGGAGGGACCTAGTGGGTATTATTCTCAGTGAGATGAGACAAAGACAAATACCCCACGATTTCACTCCTGTGGCATCTACAAAACAAAATAAATGAACAAACAAAAGAAAAACAAACTCGGATGCAAAGAACAATTTAATGTTGCCAAATTTGCCTGTTAGAAGGGGATTTGGGCGATGGATGAAAAGGTTGAAGGGACTAAGAAGGGACTAGAAATAGAAATTGCCAGTTGTAATTATAACAAGAGTAGGGGAATAAAATAGAGTGTACAGAAAATGCCAATAATATTTTAATAACTTCCTATGGTATCAGTGTTCCTAGGTGTTCACCAGGGCTGGGCCATTCAGTCACTGGGTTGTGACGCTGTATGTGGGGGCGGGGGTCAAAGGAAAGCAATGGCGGCCCCCTCTGCTGCCTCCTGCCGACGCCAACGCCGCTGCCGCTGCCACTGGGGCCTGCGTGATTCGTCCCACTGCGTGTGAATGTGCGACCATGGTCAGCCCGGTCAGCCCGCCACCACTGGGTTTGTCACTGGGGCCTACGCAGTCTGTCTCACTGCTCACTCCTCTGCTGGTTTATCTGCATGCGAATGTGTGACCACAGCCAGCCCGCAGCCCTGCGCCCTCACTGGGTACACCCGACATGGGGCTGCCTGAGTGTCTGGGGTCAGGGGATCTTTCTTGCCCACCCCCGCTCCGCTGCTGGCTCTGCCCCTCTTACCAGTCCAGTTGAACAGTTGGTTGTTGTTGGACTTCCGTATAGTTCAATTTTCTGCTCTTTGTCTGCGTCTTTGTTCACCAGACCTTTTTTGTATTCAAACTTGGTTGTGGGAGAAGGCACAGTGTTTCCACCTACGCCTCCATCTTGGCAGAAGTCCCTTCGTTTTTTATTTTGTTTTTTTACATTTGGTTGTTGGTAATTGTGAGTTTGTTGTCATTTTACTGTTCATAGTTTTGATCTTCTTCCTTTTCTTAGTAAGTTCCTTTAACATTTTATATAAAGGCTTGGTGATGGTGAACTCCTTTAATTTGACCTTATCTGGGAAGCACTTTATCTGCTCGTCCATTCTAAATGGTAGTTTTGCTGGATAGAATAATCTTGAATGTAGGTCCTTGCCTTTCATGACTTTGAATATTTCTTTCCAGCCCCTTCTCGCCTGAAAGGTTTCTGTAGAGAAATAAGCTGATAGTGCTATGGGAACTCCTTCGAAAGTAACTGTCTTCTTTTTTTCTTGCTGCTTTTGAGATTCTGTCTTTATCTTTCATCTTGGGTAATATAATTGTGATGTGCCTTGGTGTGTGCTTCCTTGGGTCCAACTTCATTGGGTCTTTCTGAGCTTCCTGAACTTCCTGGAAGTCTATTTCCTTTGTCAGGTTAGGAAAGTTTTCCATTATTTTTTCAACTTTTTGCTCTTCCTCTTCTCCTTTGGGCACCCCTATGATTTGGATGTTGGAATGTTTAAAGTTGTCCCAGAGGTTCCTAAGCCTTTCCTCTTTCTTTTTTTAAATTCTATGTCTTCATTCTGTTTTGATTGAATGGTTATTTCTTCCTTCTGCTCCAAACCATTGATTTGAGTCCTGGTTTACTTTCCTTCACTATTGGTTTCCTATACATTTTCCTTTATTTCACTTTTCATAGTCTTCACTTTTTCCTCTATTTTGTGAACATACTCAACCATTTCTGTGAGTATCCTGATTACCAGTGTTTTGAACTCTGCGTCTGATAGGTTGGCTGTCTCTTCATCGCTTAGTCATATGTTTCCTGGAGCTTTGATCTGTTCTTTCATCTGAGCCATATTTTTTGTCTCAACACACTTGTTACATAGTAAGGGGTAGAGCCTTAGGTATTCATAGGCGGGAGGGGTAACCACGTTGCTGTCTTGTGTTACTGTATGTAGGGGAGGGGTCCAAGAAGGCATGTTGCCACTTGCTCGGCTCTCAGCCAGCTTTTAGTCACTTCCTTTGTTACCTGCAAGCAAATTGAGCCCTTCTGGTCCTGATTCCCAGGTGAGTGGGTTTGTGTATATTCTAGCACCCTGTGGGTCTCTTCAATGAACTCTCCTGTGATGCTGGGAGCTTCTCCAGCCACCTCAATCCCCACGGGTTTTTTCACTCAGAGATTTTGAAGCTTTAATTCCCCTCACTGGAATCCTGGGTTGCATGGTCTATCTTGCTCCCCAGTTGTTCCTCCCCATTTATCTGAATGCAAATATGGGACTGCTTGCATGGGGTAGGGGGCAGGCAGGGTTGGGAATATAAGACAGAAAGCTGTACTTGAACAAGCATTAAATAAAAAAATGTTTAAAAAATATGGGACTGCTCGCTTCCTCCGTCGCTGCCTTGCCACGAGTCCTCTCCACCCTGGCTGTCTGTCTCCATCCCTCCTACAGGTCTGGATGAATGTTTCTTCTTTAACTCCTTGCTTTTCAGACTTACATACAGTTTGATTTTCCGGCAGTTCTGATTATTTTTTTGTTTTTAAATTTTCTGTTGTCCTTCTTTTGGTTGTGTGAGGAGGCAAAGTGTATCTACCTACGTCTCCATCTTGGCCAGAAATCCAAATAACCCCCTTTAAGAGGCACAGGAGTTAGCCTTTAAGAAGCTGGCAGTTGCAGGTGTGTTCTCACAGGGATCAGAATTGTCCTGGACAGAAGGTAGTAAGCAGCTTGGCAATAGGAGGGAGAAAGGCTTCAGTTGCCCGGACATTTCCTCAGTAGCCGTCTTCACGTCTTATTGCTCCCCAATGACTATTACACATTTCAGGTGGGCTATCTGCTTTTGCCTATGTGTTCCTCAGACTTTACTTGCATCACAAGAAAGGTTAAGGTATAACTGAAACATATGGCACTTTACTAAAACTCTCAATGTTGATAAGTAAAGAACTTTAATTTTTTTAAGTGGGGGATACTTAGGATCCCTCCCCCTCAGTATGCTGACAATTTACAAAAACAACCACAAAATCCGTTTTAAACAACTGCATACTCTCCATAAAGTTTAAACTCTCTGGTGATGATTTTGTAGGCTGGAGGCCATTTCTTGAGTTTTTCCCAATTACTTAGCAACAGTAAAAGTCAAATGTGGAAGATTTAATTAAGCAGGATAAAGATTAAATTATAAGCTAAAGCATTGCCTTAGTTGTCATGATTTAGGTTTCCAAAGCATGGGAATAATTCCTCTTCAGAAAGAAAGTGTCAGAATACGTTAACCTAAGTTCAACAATTTTAGAAAAAGGTTATGTGTACCATGCTTTCCAACTAGTTATCCTCTGTAATAGTAATGTAAACATGGAAAAACAAAGAAAAATGTTAGAATTTAAAAAGAACTATGTACCTAGAAAGAAAGTCCTACTTGATAAAAAGTATCCTATTTTACTGTGATTCTATTAAATGCAACATAGGTCCAGGAGCTGCCCTTGCTTGGAAACAAGCTTCAGGGGTCAAATGTCTGCAGAGCCCTTGGCACCCAAAGTGAAGTGTGAATGAGTTTCCTGTAAGGAAAATAAGGTTTTGTCAACACAATAAACTTTTTTCTCTAAAAAAATAATAATTGATTTGTCCTAAAGGCCTTTCCTTATAGCATTGTCATAAAAATAAGAATTAATGCTTTTGCACATTATTTCCAGTGGTGAAGCTCTGTGATACTCAAAAAATCTCTTTATGTGTGCATTATATGTTCCATTTTACTTTAAAGTGCTCATATTTTAATTCAAAGAAATTAATGTTTAGGAAAGAAACCAGATTTCAAACTATTTATAATTTACATTTCACAATGTACTTTAAAATATTCTGATGATAAAGCTATGGCTGCTTCAATGTTAAGAAAAAGTATACATAAAATAATTTTCACTTATGTGGTTAAAAGCTCTTAGGCTAATATAGGCAGAGAATTAATTTTAATTCAATAAAAGTCTTTTGGTATGATGTAAAAAGATTCTTACCAGCATAATCAGCTAATCAATGTTGCAGAGGGCTTTTATTTTATGTGGGCATTTTTTAGATTTGGATTTGACTAATCAAGCATATATACACACTTCTTAATGCTAAATCATACTATAATAAGGTTCCACTTAAAACATCTTGACTTTTCCTTTACATGGATCTTGTGACCATTACAGAACTGAATGACCGTTATCAGACTGAATGATGGGCTACATAAGCAATGTGGGCATCTTTTGATAGGTGCCAATGAAGTACAGAAATATGAAAGCTGTTTGGGACTTTAGATGCTATTTATCCCAGCAATGTCATTTACAAACTAAGGCACAGAAAATCAACCTGACTTATAACACTTAGACTGTCTCTAAAGCTAGAAGTTGTTATCATCATCTTCCAAGAGGTTGTCAAAAGGAAATTTTTAATTTGAACAAAGAAGTCAGTTAATAATTGATTTACACACTGACTGATCTGGTTCAGTGGACTGAGTGCTGGCCTGTGAACCAAAGGGTCACTGGTTCCATTCCCAGTCAGCCAGTCAGGGCACATGCCTGGGTTGCCAGCCAGGTCCCCAGTGGTGGGTGCGTGAGAGGCAACCGTACATTGCTGTTTCTCTCCCTCTCTTACTCAGCTCCTTCCTCTCTAAAAATAAATAAAATATTTTTAAAATAACTGATTTGCAAAAAGAATTACTCCTCTTGTTTATGTTCACACACACCATAACAAGCTAATTATGAAGGCCTACGATCTTGAAATCTTTCATGAGAATACTTGAGTTCAAGCCCTGGCTGGTGTAACTCAGTGGATTGAGCATGGTCTGCAAACTAAGAGAATACTTGAGTTCAATACACCCCCACCTGAAGTTTGTTAGAAATCTCTTACAGGAAACATATATTAGATACCATGAATGATCTTTAAAAGTTAATAAAAGGAAGGAAGAAGGGGAGGAGGGAAAAAGGAAAAAGAAAATTCTTCCCTACAAAATCTTATTTCTTACTGGAAGAAAAGGTTTTGCTATTTAACCCTTCGTTTAAGCCTCCACAAGCATTTCTGTATGTTGTCTGCCTCTGCCATAAGCATTTTGAGGACAGAGAGCGTATCATTTTTACTGACTTACCTCCCAGAATGAGTACCTTCTATTAATAGCATTTGCTCAGTAAATGCTTCTTGAATTGAAATGAATTCTGTCACTACCATGGTACATCCTAACACCAATAATGGGATTAATTCTATCTTTTATATACCATTTCAGATGTATTAATGTATATTCCACAAAATTTGCATAAATAATAATTAACGCTATGTTTTTTAAACAACAATTAATGCACAAGTGGTTTTCAAAAATGTTTGAGGGAAAAGTACATAATAAAAATGTTCTTTTTAAACATTTTATGTCTTAAATAATACATTTTTCTCAAAATGAGTAATGAATGATTTAGAAATACACTGATTGGCATTCTTGCTAGTTATTTAACTGTGATCCTATAGATAAAGTGACAATCTCAGTTGAAGAATACTTTGATTCTGCCAGCCTTTATTAAGTTACACTGAGTTAGGAGGGTAAAATATCTAAGTGAAAGTCAAAGACAGGTTGTATAAATTGCATGAGGCCCCTAAA
This sequence comes from Sturnira hondurensis, assembly GCF_014824575.4. NCBI lineage: Eukaryota > Metazoa > Chordata > Mammalia > Chiroptera > Phyllostomidae > Sturnira > Sturnira hondurensis. The sequence goes on along the minus strand of NW_028097296.1, from coordinate 31,895 downwards.
GACAGCTGATCAGTCAGCAAGGATTTTGTCCATGTAACAGAGGAAAAGGTAGAATTTGGGAGTCACAGAGGAGGGTCTAGTAGGAATCAGCCAGATGGAAGAACCTGAGCAAAGGCATAGAGGGGAAAGGATCAGAGTACACTTCCCTTTGTTCCAGAGGCCCAGGTATGATTCTGGGTACCAGTTCTGTGCCTGTGTGCTGCTTAGTGTCTTGCTTAATTCCTTAAGTGACTTTAGAACTAAGGTCCTGCTTGGTTCTTGCTAGTTCTACTCCCACACCCCAATAACTGAAATCCAGCCACCACATCCCAGAACATGCTCCCCAGCTATGTGACTCTCCCAACTGCTGCCTGCCTCTCTGCCTAGGTTCCCGGACAGGTGGGTGAACATGGATAGGTTACTTAATCTTTTCTGAACTTCAGTTTTCTCACATATAAAATAAGAGACATAATATTCACCATACTGGTTTGCTGTGAAGATAAAACCAATGATGTCTGTAAATTGCCTAGTATGATGCCTGACACATGGTATTTCCATTTTCTTCTAAGCTCCATCCACCAGTTGGGACACTTATGCTATTTTGTGGTAATCACCTTCGTCCTCAATACACACTGTGGCACCTGGACTACTTCCTTCAGATACCCACTTTTTTCTGTTGACCTTCTGTCCACTGTCCGTGCTCTGCTGTAGAACTGTATTACTCCTTGCATGGCAGATGGCTTTGTTTGTGCGTTGTCTGCTCCACCTCTCCAGTGAGGGGATCTCATTTCTGGTGCTGGCTTCTCCCAGGCAGCAGCTTTCTGATGACAAGTTATGTCCTGAAATAGGACTCTAGGAACTTTTGGTCTGGAAAACAGAAAGTGTGGGGCAAGAGAGACAAGGAATTAGACCAGGGTTTCTAAACATTTTATGCCCTTTGGTGGTTCAGTGAAGCACATGGAAACTTTCTTAGAATAATAATTTTAAACACACAAATGCACATTGAATTACATGGAAGCAAATTGTATTGAAATACATTTATCAAAATATTTTAAAAGAAGTTTGTCATGTAGCACCATATGCAATTTTTTTTATTAACACAAAAATAACAAGATGTAGCAACAGGCCTTCCCCTTACCCACCCCCCATATAAGGATGGTAAAGACCCTGTATTAGACTCAGTCTGTGCTACTCAGACTGAGGGAGCAGAAATAGCTCAGTGGGTTCATAAACAGATTTCAGTTTACCACAGTGAAGAAACTAAGAACTAAAAATCATAAGAGGACACATATAGAGGTGAGTTTTTCATTACTAAAAACTATTCAAAAACGTTAACCGTTGTTAACATTTTCCATTTTGGAAATGAAATTGGGGTCCTTTACATAAAGTGTAACACAAACACTGCTTCTCAGAGGTGTGCAAGGCACCAGGCCTACTAACACTTGCCATGGTGCAAAGTGCTTTGTCTTCATCGATTCATCAATTCTAACGGAATCCTGGAAGAAGGCATTATCTTGTGAATGAAAGATGTGAAAGCTCAGGTCTTTCAGGTCCCAAAGGTTAGTAGTTTCAGTCTATAAAATGGAGTAAATTATTCCTACTTATAGGGTTGTAATGAAGAGTTTAAAAAATAATACATGCCAATTGCATATGTCAGATTATCAAGGATACCAATATTCTAATAACTTTGTATGTGTTAACTCATTTTATCCTCACAGCAACTCTGTGAGGCAAGTGATATTATCACCCCCATTTCACAGATGAGAAAACAGTGGCACTAAGACATTGGCTAGCTTGCCAAAGGTTATGCACCTAGTAACTGGTTGTGAACCCACATGGTCTGACTCCAAGTGATCCGAGCTGGGAACCACTATGCTACGCTGCACCCAGACATGATCCTACCCATTTGCTTTATGTATGTACGAGATTTCTGCCCCCAACAAGGCAGTTATGGTTCTAGGGCTAAAAAAACAACTATCTTAGTAAAACTAGGTTGTTTGAGGCATATAAATTCAAACTAGGCTGACAGTTTTATTCATCACTTCACAGTCCATAAATGTTTTGAACTGAAGATCTGACTGTTATCCTAATCTACATTTATTTCACACTCAATATCTAAGCCAGGAATACCTGGCTCATATAGGACCTTATTAAGACCAGGAAGAGAGAGAGTTTCTCACTTCTTAATTCTTATTAAGAATTAATAAGACTCATTCTAGCAGGGCTGTTGAATGAGTCAAAAACAAATGACCCTGAGCCAAATGGGAAAAAAATGTAGGTCTCCTATTTGACTCTGTCTTTGAGGGAGATCAGCAATAAATATGTCTGTTTTACCTAAATCCTTCTGCAAAACAAACATTAATCATTGCAAAGAACCTTATGATTTATTGGTAGGTTTCTCATCTCTGGTCCTCCTGCTGTATCTTTCTTGTTCCCTCACCCGTTTCTGAAAGACAGAGCAAGGAAGACCAGGAAAAGAATGTGAAAATGTAAAAATTACAAAATAACAACAACAAAAAGGGGCTTTTAGTATTCATCCCTTCAGAGTGACTCAGAATCAATTCGTTCTGCTTCTATCACTTGTTTCTTTTAATCATTAATATTATGATTTCTGTTTTAATCCCTGAAAATTGTTCTTCATGCTTTGTCACTGACAATGTACTCCAAGGAAAAAACAAGAGCCGCCCACTGTCAGGGAAGCCTGATAAACTGCCACTTTGATTATTGTCAAGTGGATTTCTCTGTCCGACAGAGGAATTCAGGATGATGATTCACAAGCTGAGATTTATGACTTGCTGTGTCCAAAAGAAACAAGTAAAATATTTATTTCTGTCATTTCTCTGAAGAAGCCGTCTGAGTCATTCACATGTCTCTCTTGGTATTTGAAATGCTACCATTTTGAGTAATCATATGATGATCTTCATAAGTAGATAGAGACTAATAGATATATGAGTTAGAGTTGGCCAAATAATTTCCCCAAGTACTTCCTGAGCCCTTGACCCCACCACTTTCAAGTCTGTGTTATTTTTTTTAATTTTAATAAAGATTTTATTTATTTATATTTAGAGAGAGGTAAAGAAAAGAAGAAAGAGAGGGAGAAAAGCATCAATGTGTGGTTGCCTCTTAGATGGACCCTACTGGGGACCTGGCCTGCAACCCAGGCATGTGTCCTGACTGGGAATTGAACAGGCGATCCTTTGGTTCTCAGCCTGCACTCAATCCACTGAGCTGCACCAGCCGGGGCTCAAGTCTCTGTGTTAAAAACCACAAATATTCTCTCATTTAACCCTTGCAAAAACTCTATGAGGTATTAAAATCTATGGTCCCTGTTTTATATAGCTGAACAAAATAAACAAAGTAATGGAGCAATTTACCAAAGGGCCTGCCCTGGTAAGTGGTACAACTGGGATTCTATCTGTCTGTTAGATTCTAGAGCTCAAGTTTTTAACCCTCTATTTTCAATTATCCAGGACCTTTCTCAGTACCCTAGGCAGGCCACTGGCAAATATGGCTGAAGTACTTGATTTATAGCTGTTGAAGTCCTCTAGCCACCTATAAAAAATGTACCCCAAGCTACTTCGCCTAATACTCTGTGTGCCTGAAATCCTTTTAAATGGAGCTGTCAATATTTACTGAGTACCTACCATGTGCTGGTTCACTAAGAAAAGTTATTTTTAGCCCTGGCTGGTGTAGCTCAGTGGATTGAGCTCGGGCCTGCGAACCACACGATCGCGGTTCAATTCCCAGTCAGGGCTCATGCCTGGGTTGCAGGCCAGTTCCCAGCAGGGGACTCACGAGAGGCAACCATACATCGATATTTCTCTCCTTCTCTCTCCTTCCCTTCCCCTCTAAAGATAAATAAGTAAATAAATAAATCTTTAAAAACAAAAAGAAAAGTTATTTTTAGCAAGAAGAAAAGGTTTTCTCCATGGGTCAGTTTCCTAAATGCAGCTGCTTGTACTTCCTTCCATAGAATCCAGGTTGAGTGAACTGAAGGCACTAGAGTGATAAGCTGAATGGGGGGTTTGTCCTAATGACACCTAAGCCACACCCTCCAACACCCATCTTCAGGATCTCCTAAGAGAAAGAAGACCAGTAGGCAAAGTCACAGTGGGGATATGTGGACCCCCAGCAACCAACAGATTGCTCACTGTTTTTGAAAAGTGGCATTCACCTTTGGGGAAAAATCTCCTTAAAAACAACTCGAAAGGACACATGGACAAAACCAAGGGAGATTGGAATCAGGGGATGGAGGTGAGGATGGTTGGGGTGGAGTTGGGGGTTGTGATGGTGGCAAAATGTAGACGACTACTTGAAAAACAATTAGGGAAAAAAACATTCCTAAAAAATCCTTTTAGTCTCTCCAGCTGCCAGAATTTATTTAGGAAGTTTTGTTGATTCAAGTCCAGCACTTGCTCCCTTTTATTTAAGCTGCCTGTGGTTGCTTTTCATCAGTAAACCTTAGGCTCCATGTAATAACTCTATTGGCAGTGCAGAAGTCCAGAAGCTTCACAGAATATATGGTAGTAGTTACCATAGTAAAACATACTTTAGGGGTATTTATTCTCTTATGTAACAGAAATATAGTCTATAAATACTGGAATCTGCTAGAAGAAAAGGGGAATTTTATGCTGGCTGAACTGGAGAATTTTTATGTTTTTATATATCACTATCATTTTTACTTCAATATGCAAAACATTAGAAATAGATAAACATGTACACTATCATGTTATCTGCAAACAATGACAGTTTTGTTTCCTCCTTTCCAATTTGGATGCCTTTTATTTCCTTTTCTTGTCTGATTGCTGTGGCCAAAACTTCCAATACTATATGGAATAGAAGTGGTCAAAGTGGACAACCTTGTCTTGTTCCTGATCAAAGATTTCAGTTTAAAAAATGGGCAAAGGACTTGAACAGACACTTCTCCAAGTAGGACATACAGAGGATCCAGAGACACATGAAAAGATGCTCAATATGGCTAGCTATCAGAGAGATGCAAATAAAAGCCACAATGAGATACCACTTTACACTGGTCCGAATGGCTATCATAAATAAAGCAACAAACAACAAATGTTGGAGAGGTTGTGGGGGAAAGGGGACCCTAGTTCACTGTTGGTGAGATTGCAAACTGGTACAACCACTATGGAAAACAGTATGGAATTTTCTAAGAAAACTAAAAATGAACATGCCTTTTGACCCAGCAATTCCACTATTAGGAGTATATCCTAAGAACCCTGAAGCACCAAAAGAACCTATGCACACCGATGTTCATTGCAGCACAATTTACAATAGCCAAGAGTTGGAAGCAACCTAGATGCCCATCAGTAAATGAATGGATCAAAAAACTATGGTACATTTACACAATGGAATTCTATGCTGCAGAAAGAAACAAGGAGCTCCTACCCTTTGCAACAGCATGGATGGAACTGGAAAGCATTATGCTGAATGAAATAAGCCAGGTGGTGAAAGACAAATACCATATGATCTCACCTTTAACAGGAACCTAAACAACAAAACAAACAAGCAAGTAAAGTATGACCAAAGGCACTGAAACACAGAACAGGCTGACAGGGACCAGAGGGGAGAGAATCACAGGGGAAAAGAAGAAGGATTCACAGGAACAAGTATAAAGGACACATGGACAATAACTAAGGTGGGGGGAGGGGAATGGGACGGAGGTGAAGAGCACTGAGCGGGGGTGGGCAGGGCTGGGAATATAAGACAGAAAACTGTACTTGAACAATAAATAAATGTAAATTTTTAAAAAAGAAATAGATAAACATAAAGAGCAGAGAGAAAGAAGGAGCTCCTACCCTTTGTGACAGCATGGATGGAACTGGAAAGCATTATGCTAAGTGAAATAAGCCAGGCAGTGAGGGACAAATACCATATAATCTCACCTTTAACTGGAACATAATAAACAAAAGAAAAAAGCAAACAACATATAACCAGAGACACTGAAATTAAGAAGAATCTAACAATAGCCAGAGGGGAAAGTGGGGATAAGGGTTTTCAGGAACTACTATAAAGGACACATGGACAAAACCAAGGAGGAGGGTAGAAGCAAAGGAAGGAGGTGGGTTTGGCTGGCGGGGCGGGGAGGGGAGGTGGAGAGGGGTGGGGAGAAAATGCAGACAACTGTAATTGAACAACAGTAAAGTCATTTTAAAAAGATAAACAAAATTAAGATGAAAAACTTTTCTGTGAGGTAGAGAAGCATTTAGTATTTATTCTAGTTTATTTTTTATTTCTCATCTATAAAAACTATGAAAGATATATTCTAAAACAAAAAGTACTAATGGCTGATAAACATCAAAAAAGTGTTCCAATTATTGCAAAGTTTTAAAATGTGAATTTCAATTTCCTACCTGGGAATTAAAAATGAGAGAGCAAGAGGTCAATGCTTGCAATGGTTTGGTTCATACACCATCAGTAGGTTTAAATTGAAACTATCTTTCTGAAGAATTATTTTGCAAATTTTATAAAACCTTTAAAAAGTCTGTATTGCCATATTATATCCAAAATATAACTTCTAAAAATCCACTCTAAGGAAACAGATGAAAATAGAATCAAAGATTTACTTAACAAATGCACTGAACACAGCAGCGTCAGCAGAGGCAGGATCCCAGCCGCTTACCTCCCTGAGGTGTCTCATTGGTCTAACACAAAGTCCAATGCTGACAGCCATCTTGCATAGCAGTCTGAAGAATATTTTGGGCATAGAATTAAAAAAATACTTGGGGTCATGTCTTCATTCTAACCCTTGTCTACTGCCTAACTCTAGAAATTACTTTTTTCCCTCTGTTATTTAACATTTTCAAGTGTAGCATAAATACTCTTTGAGATCATGGACTTTCAAGCTAGACTGTGTTGTTCCCAACTCTACTATTTAATAGCTAATTAGACTTGGGTAAGTCACTAAACCTTGTGCCCTGATTTTTGTTTCTGTGAAATACAGAGAGTAATATTTCCCACTACAGAGTTGTTCTGAGGACTGAGTTATTTAGAGAGCTGGCCTGTCAGTGTGTGCGACTCAGCAAGCACTCTCTTACACTGTGTCAAATGAATTTGCACAATAGGATGATAACCCCTCTCTCACCAAGTTGATGGAAGGGTTTGCATGGGATGACACATGTGAAAGTATTCTATAAACTAAAACACCCTATGCAAATATTATGCCATTAGTAATGAGTTAGTTGGAAGTAACGCACTTGTAAGTAACAATTAATCATATGGAAGAAAATCTTCCTCCTCTACAAATCATATGTGTGACTGGTAATTGACTTAGCAGACTAGAGAAAATTGAAATTGAAGTCTGCATAGATTAGACAGCAAGCAGTCCAGGCTGGAGCAGGAGGTAGGAGCAATGTCACCAAAAAAAATGGGACTGGTAAATTGTCAGATGTGTTGGACCATCTCTGAGAGATTTTACAAACAAAAGTTGTGGCAGAAAGGAAATGTAATGTAGTATGTCTATAGATCAGATAAGATTTACATTTAGGGCCTCAATAATGTAGTTGCATTATTACTAATAACAACATTACATCTAATGTTAATTGCATTATTACTAACAATACTAATTTAATCTACTATAGGTTGTATAACTACAATTGAGGCATGGTAATTATAAAAGCTGTATTTGGGGGGGGAGGGGAGGGTGGTAAGATAGGATTTAATTCTCATTTTTCATAATAGAAGGTGGTTGTAGGGTAAATGGAGGCTGTCTAGCCTCCTAACCCAGATGTCTGGGCAACTAAAGGAAGCAGTTTCCCATAACCTTAAGATGGGTCTGATAAATGGTTCCCACAGCCTTGAGTGGGCTCACATGTGAAGAATAAAGCTCTGTTGTACAATCTGTTAGCTTCCTGATGGCTTTGTCTGTATTTAGTATATTAGGGGGTTAGGGACTTCCCACTGGGAGAGAGGGGACAGGTGATACGCAGTGACACATATAGAGACCTGCAGGTTGCAGGGACCTGCCCACCCTTGAATAAAGGCACATCAAGCAGCTCCATGGTTCTGTGCATTTTCTTTCATCTGTCTGAATCCCATGAACCTGTCTGGCCTTGAATGATTGCAACACAGTTGTTAGTATAACTTGAGAGATGTATGTAAGAGTCAGACAGATGAAGATCAACATATCAGCTTCCCTACTGAGAGACAAGGTTTGGGTCCAGGAAGATTTCAGAGGGAGTGATTCTGGGAAGTAGAGTAACGATGTGGGAAAGAGAGATATGGAAGAGAGAAAAGCCAGTCAGACATGGGTCAATGAGCTCATTCCCCTGGGAGACCTTCTGAGAAACTGTGTATAACCCACCTTAGAAATGTGCCACCAGAGAATGGGGAGGCTGGTTCCACTAGTTGAAGCCATTCTGCTTCTGATTCCCACGGTGAAACTAAGAGCAGATATGGGGCCCGAGAAATCCCTCATGTGGAGAAACAAAGAGATGCAGGGATGGTTGGCAGGATGGGAGCTGTCACTACCACCACAGGCAGGTGGCTTAAAGGTGGGTGCTAGTATGGAGTGGGGTGTTAACAGCTTCGGTCATACAGAAACTGAAGTGAAGCATGGGGGCTGAGCTTTCCAATATTTCAGTTATGAGTTTGTCTGACTTAGCCTCTCCATCACTGGCCTCAGGCACTGGGCAGACTCTGCCCCAATACACTCACAGGTTGGAAGAGCAGAGCAGAGGGCACCTTGCCTGAGGCAGGTGCTCCCAAGAGAAAAAGCAAGGGGCTGAGGTGAGACTCCTGGCTGGCCAGGTAAACCTCCTCCCTGAGGAGGAGTGAGGGAGCAGAGAGAGAGCAGGAGGGAGGGGTGGGGTTAACTGACACCATCCATGTGGAAACAGAAGGGCAGGAAAGTGGAGGGCCCCAGCGGAAATCAGCACATAAAAGCTAACACTGAAATTCTTAAAAAATAGTGGTATTCACGGGTTAGTGCAGAATATCAAGGTTTATATCCCCCAAATAGCTTAAAATTTTCAAAAGAAGTTACCTGTTGGAGAATGCTAATCTGGACAAGGAGGAATAGAAGAGAGCTACTCTTTTTCAATGTAAACTTAATCATACTTTGACAATATAATCTACATACATGAATTTGATAAAAATTTAAACAGTAAGTTTCAAAAATATAGCACAGACCCACTGTGTTGAGGGGGAAAAAGTTTGTTTTTTTAATCGGTGTGAGAAAATAATATTAATTTTAATTCTATACACAGTTACTTTTATAATCAGGAAAATGCAAATACGTATTAAAATACTTTGAAAAAACAAATAAAGCAGAGATGAGTTGGACTCACTATATGTTGCTTCTATGTATTATGTACTTATTATCAAACATTTGTTATTATTTCAATAATTAATCCTGAAAAGCAACAGTGAAAATAAATTTAAGAATACAAGGACTGTGCTAGTTTGAACACCCCCGCTTTATTGAAATGACTGGGGCTCATTGGGATATGAGTTATACTAGGGAGGTACCCATGTGAGATGCAAGAAACTCTGGATTTAGAGTTAAAAAAACAAGATTGGCGTTCTGGCTCCGCCACCCACTGACCCTGTGAAGCTAGTTCCTCAACGTCGCTAAGCCCGCTTTCCCTCCATATCCAGGGGACTGGTCTCAGAGGATTATCGTGCAGGTGAAGTGAAATAATGTATGAACATGCTGTGTAAACATAGGTACTTATTTGAAAACTGTTCCTTAAGCATGAGATTTTAAAGCCGAAAAGCAAATTACAGATAATCTATTAAAAGAAAAATGATAAGGGAACACTTAATAATTAAAATTTCACTATGAAATACATCTTGACTTAAGGTGTAGTGGAGGATAAACAAACTATAATTAGGTGCTGGCTAGTACCTTGGTTCATTTAACAGTCTTGTGTTTTTCAACTTACAATTTTTTTTATCTGATTATAAAAGTAACACATGCTTATCAGTATATCCTCAACTGTATCCTCCACAAAATAACTTTTAATGGCCACAGAACATTTCATTAATCCGCTGCACAGTAATTTAACATCTCACTATTAAGATTTGTTGTTCCCAACTTTTCACTATTATCATTCTCCTGGGTTCAATAAGCCACTACATAAATTCTTGCACCCTGACTCAAGGGCCTGTTTCCTTGTCTGTTTTCCCCACTGGACAGTAAGCTTTGTAAGGGACTATTCCTTTTTTCTCCATTGTTACTTAGTGTCTAGTATTTGCCTGGCACACAATGTCTGCATATTTAAATACATGCTGTGTGAATGAGCAAAGAGATGAATGAATGAATACTAGTGTTTTTCCACAGAATTCAGGGCATTATAGGGGAACCTAACAAAATGAGATAATCTTTATGAAAGTGATCTGCGTGTTTTAAACTTTTTCTTTTAATCACTATTCTGTTTTCAGTTTTATTGTTACCATAAACCAGAACAAGAAAAAAGAGACGTTTGAGAGGCAGGTGTGGGTGTTTTAGGGGTATGGTATAGGAGAGCGGGGTGCAACACGCTCTTCCTCTCCCAGACGCTGGCAAGCAGGCCCTGTTCAGAGCCCTTTGTCTGCCTTGGCGCAGACAAAGCTTCATCTTGATAGAATCCTCTGCTGGCAGGGAAGTAAGCAGCTGTTTCAAAGCAGGATGGGGGAAAAAAGGAATGGCCGTGGGGGAGGGAAAATTATGGGAGGAGAACATTTTTCTCAATTTCTCCTTAAAGTATGAATGACAAAGGGGACTACATGGAAAGCAATGCACAATGCAGCATTGACTACCTTTGTACACGTGAGTTCTCTGCTCGAGGTGTGTTCATTAGAATCTGGATGCAGTGTGCTGTTCCAGAGTAGCCCACTGAAATCCCTCTAGCGGGTAAAAAGCCTTGGCGGTAAGGTGAATATTTCAGGAACGTTATATTAGGGCATGGTGGTTTAAAATGGCATGGTGGTTACAAAGGTGGATACAATTGTCGTAACTTGACAAACTGAACAGTTGAATTCTCTGCATTTCTTTGAATATAAATTATACCTCAATTTAATTTTTTTTAGTAACAGAGTTTTCTTTCTGATTACAAAAATAGCATGCACTCATTCTAGAAAGTTCAGAAAATACAGATAAGCACAAAGAAGGAAATAAAACTACCAGAATTTTACTGCCAGAGAAAATCATCCTTAACACCTGTTGGGTCGCTGTTTCCAGTATCCCACCTGCTACTTATGAGGCTCCCCAAGAAAGCACTGGTTGTCATACTATAGACCTATTCACCTAACGATCTGACCACTTATAAAACTAGCTCCCACCCAAACCCCCTCCAGCTTCCATCCCCACTGATTCTGTCAAAGGGCTTGTCAGGCAGCTGTTCCCTGAATGTTGGACGTGACATCCACACATATAATGGGAGTTGAAACTGAGGTAGACTGAATTTTTCTTTAAAAAAAACAACAAGATATCTTTTATAAGCTCAGCAAACAAAATATCAACATTTTTAAAAGTTGGTTTCCAATTATTTTTAAAACTATTTTTCATAACATAGCTTTTCAAATATTAGTGTGTGTAAGAATCACCTGGAAATCTTGTTAGAATGCAGAGTGTGAGTCATTTATGTTGAAGGAGGGTCTGCATTTCTAATAAGATCCGAGTACGCTGATGTTGTCAGTCTTTGGACCTGTCTTTGAATAACAAGATGGTAAAATTGTAATTTAAGTAGAGTCACTTTAAATGGCCTTCATTCAACTTCATTTGAACTAGCTTCATTCAAAACTAATTATTCTTGAGTATTGAGAAATGTCTCTCTATCCTTTCAACTATTTATTTTTATTTTATTTTTTATCACCATTTGTCCCCCATATCCTCTTCCACCTCTATGCACCATTTCTAATTTAATTATTCCATACATTTGCTATAAGTGGTTATTAAATTATAAGTGAAAATCACCCAGAGAGCTTGTTTAAACACAGCTTCTTGGACCCCTATCCCTGAAGTTTCAGTCTTGGTAAATCTGGGATGAGGGTTGAAAATTTGCCTTTCTAACTGGATCCCAGGTGATGCTGATCCTGCTGGTTCTGAGGCCTACTCTGAATCCCTGGCTTACATTATACATTCTGTAACATTTGCAAAACAGATGGAAAACAGAAATGGTGCAGATCATGTGAACAAACCCCAAACATTTAACTCTCTGAATGTTCCTGGTAGTTACTGAACTCAGAGATCCAACTCATTGCTGAAAAGTTCAGCTTTACTTTGTGTGTGTAGGTCAGTGGGCCCAACTGTTTTGCCTGCAGAATTATTATTATTAATGATTTTCCATCATTTTGTGTATTATTACTTATACTTCTAGAGAGAGCACTGAGACTACACATACTAGATTATCCATTGTGGCTGATGAAGGATTCCCTCTCACTTCACAAGTAGTGGCTTTGCCATTATCTTGTCTGTTGTGCTTACATTATCAGAGTCAGCAAATATACACACGTGCATGTAAGTGTAAACTGCTCACCACATGCAGTTTCTCTGTATGGATCCTTTCAGGTAGTCCTTTCACTTTGAGAAGAACACTTAGTGAAAAGCTGACAATAGAACCTGTAAGTTCACTCCCTAAATTTGTAACCTGCAAAACAACACCATAGGCAAAAAATGAACAACTACAGCTTCACTACAAACCCTTTTCCTCTGAGGAATTTCCACTCAGTTTACTGCAAACATAGTTCACTACTCTTGGTATTGTTATTCTGCAGACAATGTAGTCACCTAACGGCTCACTCAGCACGCAGGTTTGCTGTTGGTCCAGGGTGCTATCCTGGAACCACGTCAGATGCCTGGGAGGAAGCAGAACTTGAGTGGTTAAGCCCTCTGTGTCTACAGCCAGATAGTCTAGCTCAGACCCTGGCTCCACCACCCACTGTAAGCTCTGTGGTCTTGAACATGTGACTCTGGGCTTCAGTTGCCTCATCTGTAAAATGAGAATAATGATAGGACATATTTCACAGTGTCATTGTGAAACTCAAATAAATTGATATGGGTAAAAGATTTAGAACAGCTCCTGGCACAACTTAACAATGCAGTAAACATTAGCTATTTTATACTCTGAACACTGGATTGAAAGTTAGAAGATCTGGGTTCAAGTCCTGACAAGTCCTTTGTCACTAATTAGTTTTATGACTTTAGACAAGCTAACAAACGTTTCTGAGTTTTATCTGCAAAATGGCCCTTGTACTCCCTGACTACAAAACTCATGAAGTTGTGATTTCAAACAAAATAGTGCATGTAAATATGCTTTGAAAATCTGCAAAGCAGTGTAATTTTATTCTCTTATATCTTAATGTACTTATAGAAAATGTTTCATAATGTAGAACCATGGTCAAAGCAGAAAATTTTTTTGGTGAATACTTTCTTTTCTTACACTTTGTAGCCAGTCATTTAGCAATTTATTTTGGAGATTTAAAATAAAACTTACTGGGTTAAAATTTCTACAGTATTCTTTTCTCCATTAAAAGAAAAAGTGAGCCCTGGCTGATGTAGCTCAGTTGCTTGGAGCATTGTCCTATAAGCCAAAAGGATGGAACCTGTGGGTTCCATCCCCAGGGCTGCAGGGAACGATATGGTCTGTGTGACCTTATGCAAGTCACTTAAGTGCAAACAGGGTTAATTAATGGTGTCTGCCCAGCTCCGCCTCCCTTGGGCAGAATGTGGAGAGGACCTAATGAAATACAAATTTTTACATTTAGCATAGATTAGAAATAATGTCATATGTGCACCTCATGTAGGAATTGGTGATTTTTTTTTTTTTTTGGTAAAAGACAGCATAGTAACTATTTTAGGCTTTTTAGGCCACATATCTCTGTCACAACTACCCAACTCTGTTATTGTGTCATAAATGTAGCCATAGAAAATGTATAAGTGGGTGTGGCTGTGTTCTAATAAAACTTTATTTATGGACAGTGAAATTGTATTTTTATATAACTTTCACATTATGAATACTCTTTTTATTTCTTTTTTTCAAACTAATTAATTTACCATTCTTAGCACAAAAGCAGACAGCAGGCTGAAGTTGGCTTGTGGGTCATAATTTGCAGGCCCCTGGTCTAGTACAATGCCTACCATGTTTGTAGCAGATAACAGTAGCTAATGTTAGGTATAAAAATTGCTTTGTTGACTGTAAAAATCATCAGCGATAATCAGTTGGCAACTTTCTTGATCTCCATCATGCCTTAAAGACTATTAGCTGTTGTCCCACCATCATTCCATCCCATCTCAGTAATTTAGGATAGAATTTGTTAGGAACGGTGGACTGCATATGACCTAAAGTAGAAGTGTCAAACTCATTTTCACCAGGGGCCACATCAACCTCATGGTTGCCTTCAAAGAGCCAAAATAATTTAAGGTTGTATAAATGTCACTACTTCTTAACCATTAAGGAGTTGAAATTCCATTCAGCCCTGCAGGAAAGGCAACCTCGAGGCTGATGTGACCCCTGGTGAAAATGAGTTTGACACCCCTGCTCTAGAGCATTGAGAACTCTTACTAAATCTTTGACATATGTCAAATTTTAATTCTTTGTTTCCAGTAAAATATTAAGAATTTTTAAAGTAAAAAAGTACTGCTCCCAAAAGTTTCAGCAAATAGATAAAAATGGAGATGATAATAAGGAGGATCTCATAATCATTATCATCCAAAGAAGTTCCTGCTTATTTATGTTTTCAACCTCTCATTTTGATGGTCATTTTCTTTATTAAAAAAAAAGAGAAGTAAAGCAATCTGTCATCTATCAGCATTATATCATTTTCTTTTTCCAAATAGTTTTTTATTTTCACTACAATTGTTTTGCTATCCTTAATTTCAGCTGGCTCTGCACTGTACCTTTCCTTAGCTTTTTCTTTCATATGTGTTCTTGGTTGTGCAAATCTTCTTGTGTCATTAGTGCATATCTCAGTTCTCTTCAGCCATATATGTTTGTTGAGTATTTTCTTTCTCATCATCTTGATGTGACTGTAATTTCTTATAACCTATGTTTCCTAGCCTCACCAACCTAAGTATAAGATGAAACCATACTGACAGTAATAAATAGTACTTCTGATTTTTACCCCAAACATTTATCATGGGACTTTTAGCAACCTGCAAAGTTTCATCCAGTTATTTCCAGTAGGTTCTAAAGTGGTAAGTGAGATGCTCACAAATGAGTCATCTCAGTCCTCTCCTGTGTCTGCTATGATTCTCTCTTACCCTGCCCCGCTTTGGTGCTCTCCGCTGCCCAAGCCTCTCGAAGTCACTAGATAGTGCCTGACCACTGCCATTACCATAGGTGATGTGCATGCTAAAGGTGTTGGCTCCTGAAGCTACGGACTATTACAATCCCTCCTATTCTTGGAACCAGTTCCCACTGCTACAGGGTGATGGGGGCTGGCCTCTACTGCTGCCACAATCATCAGGGCTGGAGTCCATTGCAGGCTCACCAAATGTTAAAGTTGAGGGGAGGCAATTTTTAAAGTCATTAATATACTGAGGCCAAGCTGCCCGAAAGCAGGATCAAGGCTTCTCTCCTTTGTTAGCACCAACAGATGAGTAACAAGTAAGATTGTCTTGGGATCCTAGTATCTTGCACAGTTTATTGACACAGAGCTTTCATTTTGTGTATTATACTCTCTCTAGGACTGTAACATGGGTTTACAGAGTCTGGACCAAAGGCTAAATCTGAGTGACAGACATCATGCTATACTTACTAATTGCCCCTCCCCTTCATCCAGTTATTGATCTAAACTTAAGAGGCCTACTTCTCTTCCTCAGGATGAATTCTTTCCCAGGAGACTCCTTTTCTCCTTAGGCACAATAATGGAGGGCTCATGCTGTAACACTAACACCTGCAGTTGTGTCTGAATGCCAATGGTGATTAAAATTTCGATTTGAACCAGAATCCTCCACCCCACCAGAATTTCACTCCTTGTTCTCTCTCGTTCTTCTTAATCTGTTGTTCATTTTTAATAATGTTGGCCATAAAACCACAGCTATCTATACTGTGGGCTTTTAGAAATCTGTTTTTCTAAAGTCTCCCATATGTTCTTGTAGTGAGCATCTGTTGTTTTTGCCTGCCTTCTCAAGAACATTGCTTCATCAATTCTGCCTTTACTCTCCTACATCAGCATTTTCTTCTCTCCATTGGACCATTCTATAAATACATAAATTTTCCCATTAAAAAAAATCTCTTCATGCCCCTCTTCTAGTTACCACCCCATTTCTCTGTTCCCTTTTATGGCAAACACACAGAAACAAACTGTGTTGTTACTGGTTAATATTTGTAGTCTTCAAATTCCCTTCTTTTCATTTTCTCTTGAACAGACTCCAATGGGTTTTTCTTCCCCTTCATACCACTTAAAATGCTCCCGTCAAGGCCTCCACATAGTTCAACCCAAAGATCAGCCCTGATTTTCACTTCATCTCTCTTCATTTGGCAATATCTTACTCTTTTAGGTTGTCTTGTCTGGTTGGCTGGTTCTTCTCGGCCTCCAGGCTCCTCTGCTGACTCTGTGACATATGCTGACATGTAAACTCCAAAGAACCTCATTCCTGAACTCTCATTTTCTGTATTCTCTCTCCTTCAATAATCTCATCCAGGCTCATAGCTTTGAATACCACTTACATATTTAAAACTCTCAAGCCAAGAAATATCACCTGAATTTCAAACTTACCTGTAACATCTCTACTTTGAGTCATAATAAATAACTCCAATTTAATATTTCTAAAATGGAACTCCTAGTTTTCCTCTTACAAACCAGTTTCTCCCACAGTTTTCTCCATCTCAGTTAATAGCAACTCCATCCTTACAATTCAATCATGGTGGTACTGACTTCAAGTCCACTGTTACCACTTCAATCTGAACTATTAACCTCTCTACTCTGGGCTATTGCACTAATCTCTTATCTAATGTTTTCTTCCTTCAGTCTACATCTTTAAATGTCAGCTAGATTAAGCCACTACTCTGCTCAAGTTCTTCAATAGCTTCTCCACTCAGAGTAAGATCAAAGTCAATAGCTTACAAGACATTTTACACTCTTTGAATTCATTCCCCACTTTCCTCTGGCTCACTGTGCAAGGTACAAACCCACATATGCATTGCCGTCTCCTCTCCCCACTTACCCGGATATCTACAGAGTTCATTCCCTAATCTCTTTTGGTTCAAATGTCCTCTTCTCCATACAGTCTTCTCTGATAACCTCACATAAAATTATAGCACTCCTTCTCCCCACTGTCTTTGTTCCCCTTTCCTGCTTTCTTTCACACCACATATCGCCACCTGAAATACTACATATTTCATTAATGTAGCTCCTTATTTTCCCTCTCTCGCCCCGACTAGAATGCAAGGTCCAGTAGAACAAGGATTTTTGTCTATATTTTTCATTGTTACATACCTGGAATCTAAAGTAGGCCTACATATAGTAATCACTCAGTAAGTATTTGCTGATGGGATGAATGAATGAGTAAACCCTCAGTACTTCTAATTCTTGTGGTAGCCCCTAAGTTTCCTTTGTGGAGCTATTTTTTCCTTTTTAGTCCATGAATTTTGATTACTGTTGACTTTCTCTCCTCAGTTTCAGACCTAGTATGTTCTTGGTACATTTCTACTCCCATCCCTGATACAGGTCACATAATTGGCCTAGGGATGGGCCCATAATGTAAGTCTGTCAAATGACTCTCAAATCTCAGAGTTTTGTTACGACTATTGGGAAAGAGATGCTCTCTTTTTAATGAGGTTACTAAACCTTGTAGAACGTAAGCTTCAAGCTATCGAAAGTCATCTCGCCACTGTGAGAGGTGAACCTGTCTTGAGAATGAAGCCAGCACCCAGCAACACAATTAATACCGATATAGAAACACTGGTTCTTGATGACTTTATTTTAAAACCTGGATCCAACTGTGTCTGAGTCAATTTGAAATCGGATTCCTGCCACTTACAACTAACACAATACTAACAGATACACACTCTTCTCCCAGTGTTCAACTCTAATATGACACTGCCTCTTTTCTTGATGTCCTTGTAGCTTTTGTATTCTTCACCAACTAGTTTTTCCTTATTAGTTTAAGTCAAGTCCATATATAAGTTCTCCTACTTGCTTCCTCAGTCTTCTGAGTGATAAAAGCATCAAGGAGACCATAAAGGATTTTTCAAATTTTCTTCTTTTAGTGGAATGGAGCCTTTAATAGACATTGAAAGAGTTGAAGTTCCTTCTCTATAGCTTGCCCCTGTGCCAGTTTTGCACCTGGGATTAGAAAAGCGGCATCTAGAACATCTGCCTGCTTAGGTAACGTATAGCATACTCTCGCAACAATATCACTTCGTTTCCCCATTTTTGTCCTGGATGAAATTGTTTTCATTAGCTCTACTGTTGAGTTTCTAGATCTCTGAATATGTGAACTTCATGAAGTCAGAAAGCATTTATTGAGTACAAACTCTGCCTGGTACTTTTGTAGGTGCTAGAAATATAAAGATGAAATATTTTGTTATCTAGCATTATCTTGTCACATACTAGGTGTTCAGTAAACATTTAAATTAGTAAATAAGTGGATATATTGATATGTAGAACTACTTGAATATTCTTTGGATCTGTTTCTTATGAACAAGTTTTACCTTTCTGTTGACATATTTTAGTCTACTCTAACAAGTCTTAGTGGTGATTATTATCATTATATATGATAATTATATCATTGTTATTGTTAATAATATATATTATTATAATTATATACATTTTATTGTTAATAATATATATTATCATTTGTAAATCAAAGTCATCATTATAATTATTGTTATATATATTATTATCATTATCATATATATCAATTTTATTTGTATCGCTATTCCAGTCAGTAATCTCTAGGTGGGTAGAAACAAAGACTCATTCAAGCTAACACAAATAAAAAAGAGTTGTAAATAGCAATAAAAGTGTTGTCAAGTCAATTCAAGAATCCCCATGAGTAACTGCTGTAATAGGAGGTGCAGTTTTGGATTCAAGGCATTTCTAAAGACCTAACAGCAGGAATTCATGAACATGACCCTTTTGCTTTATTTAATTATCGTGACTGTGTGATGTTCCATATGCCTGCTTCTTTCTCTTATCCTCTGGGCAGTTGGTCACTCCTGGCTCAAGAAGCCCTTAGCCAGAGTCATGAACGCAGGATGTTAAATGGCAGTTGGTACTCAGTGCAGAAAAGACTATTGACAGTGGTGGAGGTGAGGTGAGTTTAAGGGAATTTGTCTTATTTATTTTTTTAAAAGATTTTATTTATGTATCTTTAGAGGGGAAGGGAAGGAGAGAGGGAGAGAAATATCAATGTATGGTTGCCTCTCATGAGTCCCTCGCTGGGAACTGGCCTGCAACCCAGGCATGTGCCTGGACTGGGAATCGAACCACGATCGTCTGGTTCACAGGCCCATGCTCAATCCACTGAACTACTCCAGCCAGGGTGGGAATTTGTCTTATTTAAATGGAACTACCAATTATTGTCATGTAGGAATATACATCTGTTTTTGCCACAATATATGACTTTTCACAAGAAGCTAAAAATCCTGGCTGGCAGGGTTCATGTGTTGTGGCTGCAAAAAACAAATTCACATGGACCAAAGAAGTCCTGTGGAGAAAAAGGGACAGCATGGTCACTCTCTGAGTGGGAGAGGGTTGCAACCTTTGACTGGACAGGCTTTTTATTGCTTTTCTTGACATAGTACATTGAGGATGGTCCTCATTTACTATGCACAGGTTCACTTTAGGTGGTTACCTTTTACAGAAAACAAAGGAGAGGACGTTTCTAATGACATCACAGAAGAAAGATTTTTGCAAATGCAAAGGGAAAAGTGGTTGAACTTGTTACACTTGTCTTTGGAAGGTTTAGCATAGATTTTAGGAAGTTACTTCAAAGATATGCAGTAAACATTTTCTGCCTCAATTGAGGGTGAGAGAGTTTTAGCAAAAGCAAGCCTCAAATCAGCCTAGGTACAATGCAGGTCTGATTCCCCATGGGAGAACCTATCCATGGGCGTGGGTCCCGTGTGCCAGACCTTGCTCTCCACTGGCTTTTCTGAGTGGGAGCTGGGCTACATTTCCCACTGCCACACAGAATGGTCCCCTATACCTAAATGAAATTTCTTTATTTAAAAAAATAACAACTAAATAAAATTAAATAAATTTAATTTAAAAATCTGCATGGGCAAACCTTATGCAGCCCATTGCAAAAAAAAAAAAAGTTAACATAGCAGACCTAACTGCTTATTCTTTTTTTTAATTGAATTATACAGGCTGCAGGTGCATGATTCTGTAAACATCATGTGTAGACTGTATGGTGTCTAACTGCTTATTCTTAAAAAGCCCCTTTTACAGGGTCGACCCTTGGTTAGTATCTGGAAACCTGAATTTGGAGAAGGTTCCTACCATTCCCAGAACTAATAAAAGTGACTCACAGGGCCTAAACTCTTTGCACAAACAACATGGTGTATACCGAGAGCCTGCTTTTCTCTGGCAGTCTGGAGTTTCAGTAGGTGCCTGCAGAGGCTGCTCACATGGCCAGTCGCGGATAAAAACCTGGGTGCCGAGTCTCTAATACAAGCTTCTTGGGTGGCAGCATTCCACATGTGTTGTCACTGTGTGGAACAGTGACAATTGCTGGGGCAACTGACTCCACAGGACCCCGGAAAGCTTGCTAGCACCTGGTGTCCCCTAGACTTTGTCCCATCTGCTTTTTCCTTTGATGATTTGGTTTTGTAGCCTTTGCTGAAGTAAATCCTAGCCATGAGTACAACTACATGTATGCTCCTCGTGAATCATCAACCTGGGGCTGGTCTCAGGGACCTGTGACACAAGGCCAAACAAAACTAACCTTGGAGCCAAGTCCGGCTCACAGGTATTGTTTTTCAACTTCTAGTCTAAGAATGGTCATGGGTGGTATAGGCACCACCCAAGATGGAGCATTTTTGTAAGCCTCATCTTACTTAATCCTCACAACAGCCCTGCAAAATAAACATTTTTATAATCCCATTTTATACATGAGGAAATTGAGACTCAGAGAGCTTAACTCACTCAAAGTCACATAACCTGTACGTGAGAGGCAGAGCTCAAACAGAGCTAAGTCCCATTGTATTTCCACATTGCCTCTGTGACATTTATCCCCCACCTCGCCATGTTAAAATTTCAGAATTACTTTATCTTCTATTTCCTATGCATAGCATTTACGTCTCTGGAGCTGGAATTATTTTTGTTACTCCCCTTCTTTATACTATCTGCTCTTCTCTTATTCCATTCCAATCTTCCCTTTCTGTTACCCACAAATGAACCAGTGGGGAAAGAAGGGAACCAAGGCAGAAATGGACAAAGGAAGAATAACCCCGCAGCTTGGCCAGATTTTGCTGACCTGGTCAATAGTCCCAATAATAGGGTCTGTTGTGGGGAATGTAGGGTTAATCTGGGCTGGGGTCAGTCTCAAAGAGTGGATGCAATGATTGTGGCTGTCTCCCAGACTGTAGAAGGGTTTGTCCGAGAGGTGGTGACAGGTGTTCCAGGGGATCAACAGAGTTTGAAGCAGAAGCTCATTCAGCATCTGAGAGGTAGTAACAGAGTCCAGGTATCAGGATAAGAGAGTGAGAAATAGATAAGCAGGTTGTCAAGGTCCAGGACCGAGCTACATTGTCAGGGAAAGTTGACATGAAAACCAGGAAGGTGGACAGAAGCCCAACTGCAAGACCTGAACTTCTGGAGTCAAAATTAGGAAAGCAAAATGCAGCTTGGTGTCTGAGCAAGTACTCCAGAGTTCCCCTCTAGTTCACCGATTATTAGAATAGCAAGACTAATTCCAGCCTCTCTCTAATTACATCCTGGTCATCTTAGTGACCATTTAGGTCAGGGTTGTCAAACTTGTTTTTGCCGGGGGCCATATCAACCTCACGGTGGTTGCTTTCAAAGGGCTGAAATAATTTTAGGACTGTATACATGTAACTGCTCCTTAACTATTAAGGAATTGAAATTCCAGTCAGCCCTTTGAAGGCAACTGTATGAATTGATGTAGCCCTCAGCAAAAACGAGTTTGACATCCCTGGCCTAGGTAATGATAAAACTGAGTTCATAAAGTAGAAGGTCTGTATTACCTATATCTGGTCAGAGCTGAACATGATAAGGACTGACACTTCCCAGCTTTGCAATATTCATACAATACTTCTTTGGAAAAACTCAATGAAGTATACATCTAAATGATAATCAGATACCATTTCAATGAACTCTTGAGGTTTTTAAGGTAAAGATTTACATCATCAATATAAGTAATTTTTACTTTACCAATAGGTTCTATGGATATTTTAACGCCAACTAGTCCCTGGGTAATAAATATCAAGCTTGTGGGCATCTTGTCCAATTATACAGCCACCAGTAACTGTTGACACTGCATATGCTAACTGTGTGCATCATGACAATTATTACAGAATAATTACATCATTACAGAATTGTAATGATTGACATTTATTGAGCATTTACTCTGTAAGATGTCCTGTTGGCATTTACTGGGTTGGCCAAAAAATTTATTTAGTTTTTTACAGAAAATAAAAGACACATTTTTCATTTCCACCAATAACTTTATTGATTTGGATACTTTGAATACATATGCTATCTCCCACGTGGTACAACATTGATTGTTCTCAATTAATGTCTCAATTAGATCACTATCAATCTCAACTGGTCTACCTGACTGTGGGGCATCATTGACCAGCAAGAAATCTCCAGCATGAAACTTTGAAAACCACTTTTGATACTCTCTCTATACACTGCACAAATCTTTATGTGCATTTCAGTTGAGTTTTTATCTTTCTTTTATAAGGCTAAAGCATAATATGCTGAAAATGTTGCATACGCGAGTAATGGGGCGAATGGGAACAACTGTAATTGAACAATTTAAAAAAAGAAAATGTTGCATATTTTCTTCCATCTTCAATAATAAAGTGGCTACACAAAAATTTGCCAATTTTGGTAAGTTTTTAAAATATGCACACTGATATGATAGCTGTCACAATACAACCTAACAAGATTGTTTTGAATGAAGTTAAAGACAACTAAGCACTACTAGAACCATCTTACAGAAGAAACCAAATGAGCTTTTTGGCCAACCCAATACATGCATTAACATTATTACTCACAATAATTCTATGAGGTAGGCATCACTACTATATCCATTTCACAGGCAGGAAACCAGGGCACAGTTGAGTACCACTTTTAGTTGTACCTGGAAGTGTTTCTCACTTCGAACAATTAACATTGTAAAAGAGAGATAAGATATAGCCAAATATGAACAACCACTCTCACTGCCTCCCCACATACTCACCCAAAGGCTGCCTTTATCCTGAATATTTATTTCCGCCCTTTGTTCCATTTGGCATCCAAGCTACTTTAATGCCACCTGTCGACCAACACAGGGAATGGCATCCGTATCTTTGCTGTAATCTTATTTCTCCTTCTCGTGGAATTTTGTCCTGCATCCCTTTTTCTCCCAGTTTAAAAATGCCCATTTTATTCCATGTAACACTTAACACATATTAATACTTAACACTTAACACATATTATTTGCCTCTGAAAAAGAGATGGTTTATGAGATTTATCTAGAGTACAACACTTACTCTAAGAAATGTAGTCTACTATTGTGAATTCTAACAGTTGATTCCATACACATGAATATATTTCTCTACTATAGAGAATACAAGTGGAATGAAAACGGAGATGTGTAAAAGGGTCCTTGAAGGAAAAAAGGGTGACACTATACATTTAGTTTTGTGGTCCTTCTGCCCCTCACGTTCATCTCCTGCATTGTCTGACGTCCATGATGTTGTTTTCTCTAAGCTACTGCAGGATAAGGGTGCTACCTTTGTACGAGTCTTCCATTCAGTTTATAAAGTTCTAGCATAGACAGTAAGTAGAAAATAGATAGGGGGGAGGTCAAGAATAGTCGGGGAAATATAGAATCTAAAGAACTTGAGCCCTGGCTGGTGTGGCTCAGTGTGTTGAGCGCAGGGCTGCGGAACCAGAGGATCACGGTTTGATTCCCAGTTGGGGCACATACCTGTGTTGCAGGCTGGTTCCCTGCAGGCCAGTTCCCAGCAGCAGATGCACACACAAAAAGGCAACCATACATTGATGTGTCTCTCCTTCTCTCCTTCCTCTCTAAAGATAAATGTTAAAAATATTTAAGAAAAGAACTTGAGACACGTGGTCATAAACTAAAGGGGGGGAATGTGGGTGGGAGAGGGTGTGCAGGGTGGAGGGGAATGAAGGGGGAGAATAGAACAACTATAATGGTATAATCAATAAAATGTATTTAAAAAATAAAAAAATAAAGTTCTGTGGTGGCTTCCTCAAAAGTGGGTTCAGCCAGTGTACAGGCAAGCTCTGGGTTGTTAAGGATCTCACAGTAAAGTATAGAAAAGCTAAGAGCCAGCCCAAAGTGAACTGGGGGTGTGGGTTGTATCTCTTTCATGTTTATAGCAAATGCTATTTGGGAAGCTCCATGGGAATGATCTGTAGTTTGTTTTGATCATCACCTCACATATCAAAGGTACCAGAAGTAACCTCCATTTTTAGATAAAACTTTCTGGATTCTTTGCATTGGTTATCCAAAATCTCAGGACGGTGGTGCAGAAAAATCTCAGTTTAGATTCTACTTTCTCCAGATAGTTCCTAGTAATGTAACTTCTTGTCAGAGGTGTTGGTTTTCTGCTTGAAGCTCCAGCTGACCCTCCAGGTGGACCTATGGCCTCTGACAATAGTTCTGTAGGCCACTGAGAGCAGGCTGCACTCTCATTGGACAATTCTAGTGGATCTTCATCTTGGTTACAGCCAGAGTTGTGGTTTCGTGAGGCATAAGACAATTTCAGCTGGGTGTCCAGAGGTCTCCACACAGAAAGAAGACTGTGTCCATTTTCACTCACCACACAGCCATGGCTATAGCCAGAAATAGGAAAACAGCTCTGCTGTTGCTCACACCAGTTGCCAAAGGGGTAACCCTAGTGCGGCTGGAATTCCAGCTTCGTTCTTTGCCAGTCCCAGGAATAATTATTTTATTGAGTCATGCCAAAACCTTCAAAAACTCTCCCACCCAGCCATTTGATGGGGGTTAACAATGATACTGGTCAAGTGCTAGGCTTTTGTGGTCCCAGTTCCCTACCCTCTGCCACACTAGGGCACCAAGTGAGATGGAAAAGATGGCACAGCTGTCAGCAGCACTGAGCTTGGAGCTTCAGTGTTTTCTCACTACCGCCCTCCAAGCAGCTTCTAAGAAGGAAAAAAAAGTTTCTCCTTTATTGAGGCTGTCTTTTCCTGTCCCAGTATTTTTGGCAATGGCAGAGCCAAGGCATACTTGAGGATTGCTGGCCCAATAATTTCATCAGTGTTCCCTCCTCAATTCTTTGATAGTGACCTTTGGCATTCCCTTCATATAATGTAAAGTGCTTTGCAAAATCAGTGTTATGGTGTCTCTTCTAACTAGTCTGAAGCCTCTAATCCATCCCAAATAGAATTTCTGGACATGCTCTTACCTCCTGGAGAACTTTAGCAGAAAAATGACTCAAAACAGGGGTTTTGCTAACGCCCACCCATCCTTTGAAGTCTTCAGTTCTCTAAAGTGGATAGAATTAGAGGTGCCTCAGTCTCATGTCCACACTTCGCATGCGTCCAGCAGTAAAAGAACCCTGTGTCGGAGCCTGGCCTTTCAGTTTGCTTCCTTCAAGTGGTGTTCTTCGCTGACGTTCTTCAGAGTGTGTAGTTTGAGTTTAGGGCCTTTCTCAGTTTCAGTGTTGAGCTTCCTCCTCTAGTGAGCTTCCTTCGGTTCCTCTTAGTGGGTACAGGAATGGGAAGGAAGTTTTGTATAACGTTTTTACCAAAACTTTTCCTACCATTTCCTTTTACAAATAAATGGAGGGCTGGAGAGGGAAGTGATGCAGTCAGATCCATACAACAGAGTAGAGGACTGAGCGCCGGGCTCCTAGACGAGTAGACTAGTCTGCTAGTGCCTCATTTCTCCTGGTTTGTGTGAAAAACAATATTGCAACAGTTTCACACATGCTTTTCCATTTAAAAATATTTGATATTTAAATGACATTACAGATTCAGTTAATGGCTTCCCCTCAGAAGTAAATTTTTATTTAAGTCAGGGTTTCTATTAGAAATGCATTTCTAAATACAAATATTCAATTTCCTTATTGTCTTAGTCAATTTGGGGCATTAAAATACCACAGACTGAGTGGCTTAAACAACAGACATTTATTTGTCACTGTTCTGGAAGCTGGGAAGTCCGAGATCAAGGTGCCAGCAGACTTGGTGTCTGGTTTGGACCCTCTGATTGGCAGATGGCTATTTTTCTTACCACATCCTCATGTGGGATTTGGGGGTGGGGGAGCTTTCTGGTATCTTCTTATGAGGGCTCTAATCCCATCATGAGTGCCCCACCTCAGGACCTCATCTAAACCTAATTATCTCCCAAAAAACACGTCTCCAGATATCATCACACTGGGGGTTAGGCCTTCAACATAGGAATTTTGGAGGGGCACAGACATTCAGTTCATAGCACTTACAAATCTTTGGAATAGCATGGAACACCTTGCAAAGACTTCAGGACAACAGTTGAGTGTTATAAAATTCTTATGTGGAAACAAAGCAGTTCCAGGCTTTCCTCTGAAGGGACGATGCATGCACAACAGGTGAGGGAGTGCGGTGGAAGGAGAATAGCCCACTCCATCACCAGCCCACAGTTTTTCTGTTTGTCTTTTTCAGCCCATGGTTTTAGTTCGGCATTCAGACTGGTACTCTGAGTAACTCAAATTACTCATCTCATTAACATGCTCTTCTAATCCTGCTCTCCTTATTTCTATTTTGCTGTAGCAACTACCTTCTATCAGGAGAGGTATTAAAGTTACAAATAAATTATTCTTCAGTCAGTTGATAATATTAAATTATATGAATGCTAATTAATAATAACCAGGACAAAAGTTCACAAGTTGGGAGGCATTTGTTTCTCCAATGTGATGCTGTGGAGAAGCAGGGGAAGCTCCTCTTCAAACCCTTTGGGGACTCCACGGAAACAAACATAAGAAGAGCTACCAGAGCTGCCATTTACTGAGTGCTTACTTTATGCCAGCCCCTGCTCTACCATACTTCACAAACATGCTCTTTAATCTTCGCGATGAGCACATGAGGTAGGCATAATTTTGCAGGTGAGGAAGCAGAATCTGAGAGAGGTTAGCATATTCCTTCTGTAACAAACCACCTCCAACTTAGTGGAGTAAAACAACAACAATCATTTGAATACTGTTATGGTTTCTATTGCATGAGTCCGGTTCAATGAAGGAAAGAAGGAAAGCATGAAGGAAAGCATGAAGGAAAGAAATCGCACTTCCTACGAAATCAGGAAAAGAGAGTTCTCTACATGGACTGGAGGGAAATGGAGAAATTAGAATCTGTGAACCCGTTTACTTTTGTGTGTGTAATGTGTGCACCAAGATTCACCCACATCCAACAGCTTCGTGCCTTAAATGCCTGGCTACAATGTGATAGGTAGATGACCCAGTATGTATGGGTCAAGGGTGATGAAGAAAAGAGAAGCAAAGCCCATTTTCTGACAAATATGGGGGCGGGGGGGGGGGAGTAAGCACTGTGAAACCCCAAGCAGCTTTAGGTGAAGGACCTCAGTTCACCAGCAGTGGGCCAGCCCCATTCTCCACTTCATGCATCCAGGCCTGGACTGTGTGTCCAACGCCCACAGAACCAAGTGGATCTCTCAGATCCAAGAGATACTATTCAAGCACACAAGAAAAGATAAATATTACTTGAAAATGCACCGATAGTTAGCTTGCTTTTCTCACAAAATGATTTCACAGGGCGTTTTCTGCTTCCCTAAGAGACCACAGAAATCACATTATTTTTCTTCTACCAGCACTCATGCTTAGGCCCCCAGGATCCTGATAAGCAGTGAGCTCATACTATAGAAATAACCCCCTCCCAGCTTTTAATATTGTTTGAGAAGCAATAGAAATAAATACCCATAGAATTAAAATACTTTTGCCAGTATCAGAGGATCAGTTTATTCAAATACATTGAGTGATGCGATGAGGATGGGTTTGAGACGGCAAGCAGTGGCAGTCCTGACCGGGCCTGTGAAGGAGACAAAAGCTCCTGCCTAGTTGTTTGAATAAAGAAACCAGGAGTGATGGATGTGCTATTCACTTGTGTACAAAGGNGAGTAAGCACTGTGAAACCCTAGACAGCTTTAGGTGAAGGAACTTGCCGGGCCAGGTTCATCGAAGATGCGTGACCTCAGTTCACCAGCAGTGGGCCAGCCCCATTCTCCACTTCGTGCATCCAGGCCTGGACTGTGTGTCCAACGCCCACAGAACCAAGCGGATCTCTCAGATCCAAGAGATACTATTCAAGCACACAAGAAAAGATAAATATTACTTGAAAATGCACCGATAGTGAGCTTGCTTTTCTCACAAAATGATTTCACAGGGCGTTTTCTGCTTCCCTAAGAGACCACAGAAATCACATTATTTTTCTTCCACCAGCACTCATGCTTACGCCCCCAGGATCCTGATAAGCAGTGAGCTCATACTATAGAAATAACCCCCTCCCAGCTTTTAATATTGTTTGAGAAGCAATAGAAATAAATACCCATAGAATTAAAATACTTTTGCCAGTATCAGAGGATCAGTTTATTCAAAAACATTGAGTGATGCGATGAGGATGGGTTTGAGATGGCAAGCAGTGGCAGTCCTGACCGGGCCTGTGAAGGAGACAAAAGCTCCTGCCTAGTTGTTTGAATAAAGAAACCAGGAGTGATGGATGTGCTATTCACTTGTGTACAAAGGGGGTAAAGAACATTCGAAAACTCTCCTTCGCTTAACAAAGAAACCTCACAAACAGTTAATTACCTTTTAAAAAGTAGAGCTGTTGATTTTGATACAATTACTAGGGAATCGCGGATGATGTGTGGAGCTTTTCAGAGCACAGGGCAACAATCTCTCCTCAAGTCTGGCTGTGCTAAGACTCCTTTATACAAAGATCTTTCAAAGAGAGTTTTGTGGTATAATAACAGAAAACAATGCAGGTTACAATGTTCCTACAAGTGTATTAAAAATGCCTTTACTCTGCTGAACACTGTCTACTTCTCTGTAAAGGAAAAAGAAAGCTTCCTCTGCTTTTCTGAAAATGTTCAGGGACAGTTAGAAAAGCATGCTTGTTCGAACCTTTGGTGGCAATTGATGGCGACCCAACCGGAGCTGCGTGAAGAGGGAACAAGGGAATTCATCAGGAGGAATGAAGCTGCCTCCCAGGGCCCAGGGGCAGAGATGCTGCAGGACCTCGGTAGCCAGGTTCCGGAGCACCCTGGGGAATCAGGAGGGCCGCTCTGTCCCGCTCTCGGCTTCCTCTCCAAGTCTCTATTCTTCTCCTTGCACGCTGGCTGTCTCTGTTCTCCAGACCAAGGGTAGAAATATCCACTGCTAACAAATCACTTTTCAGGTTATCTCTCTCTGTGTTCTGGACTGTTGAAATCTTCTGTCCCTGATTCCAAATCTCCAAGGGAGGAGCATCGTTGGTCCGGCCCGATCCCCAGGTTAAGTGTCTGTCCCTGAGAGAGGGAAAGAGCATCACAGTTTAGAAAAAATACACCTTCCTAGGGTGTGGGAAAGGGAGCCCCAGATTCCTAGAATATGGAGGAAGAGGACAGTTCCCAGGAAGCTGGAGGGCTGGGCATGGCAGATATTCTGTGGATGCCTCTCCATCTCATAGGCAGATCCTTGCAACATGACTCCGTCCCAGGTGATTACTGTTAGGGTGGGCGGGGATAGGAGGAAGCTCCAGCTGGACTTTGCCAAGATGGACATCCTCACAGTAATCTGAGTCCCAGGAAGAGACCACCAGTGCTGTATTGCTTCTTTGTTCAGAGGGCACCAATCCCCAGCTCCCACGGGGAGCCAACGAAAACAAAACCCCACTACAGTCCCTGCTTGGGTGTGACTTCTCCCAGCCTCATCCTGCAGACCAGGAGAACCTCGCCTGGGTGCACAGACCTCAATAAACCTCTTTATTGCCTATTTTATGGCTGATTGGCATTTCTTTCTCGGCGGAGCCTAAGAAAGCCTTTCAATTACATTTCTACCTTTTATGGGTAAAGTCACCCTAGCACATATAAAATATATCTGTAACAAAACATCTCAGGCTTATTATCAGTGCTTATTTGTGATGATTTGGTTTTTAGCTCAGCATTGACAGCCCCACTCAAATAAATTAATGTTTGCATTTCAACGGATTTATTTGGAAATACAAGTTCATGAGCTAATGTGTAATTCTGACCCACATGAACTCTCACTAAAACATTAAGTCTGTTTTTAAGCTAATAAGCACTGGGAAGGAAGGGGAGGGGGAGGAGTGGAGGAGGGAAGGGGAGAGGACTGAAAAAACACTTAATATTGTCTTCAGATCTAACCATCATCCCAAGGTTCCTTCCACAATTCCTCTCGAGAGACTTTTACACCTTCAAAATAAAACCTTAAGATCTGCCTTTAACCTCTTTGAGGTGAACAAGCAGATAATTTCCCTGTGGGATGTGGATGGTAGATTATGACCTTGAGGACACTAAGTACCAACTTATTTTCTATTGAAAGCACCTGCACTACCCTAATGAACCAAGTAGCTATATCTGTGAGCTAGTGAAGTCTATTGCTTTTGCTTTTATCTACTCACATTTGCTAGTTTATTCTGAGACTTTGCTTCAAGAAGTAACGTGTCAATTACTTTAAAGAAAAAAAGTCAAAGAAAGCCATGAAGGATTTAAACAAAAGAATAACATGTTCTGGTTTACCCTTTAAAATAATGCTGTTTCTGTGGTGTAGAAAATAGAAGAAAGGCAAGGAGTTGGGAGGCTTTGGTGCAGTAATTAATCTCAGGGAAAGACGGTAGACAAGAACCGATGGGATCTGACGATGGATTAGCTATGAAAAGTGAGAACAGTAAAATTATCAAAGATGAGTCCAGGTTTCTGGGATGAGCCACTGGAAGAAAAGGCTCAAAGAGAAGTGGAACTGGAGGGAAGGGAAAGATCAAAAGTTCAGATTTGGCCAAGTTCAAATGCAGGTGTTTCCTGATGAAAACATGGGGGAAGAGCAGTTAGATAAAGCCCTCTAGAACCCCAGAGAGAGGTGTGTGCTGAAGAGGGAAAACAAGTAAGAGTGCACCTTCGAGTTGTAGCTGTGCTCCTGCCTTTGCTGTTGTTTAATCAGATACGCTTTTATTTCCTTTGCATTTTCAGAAATCACTCCTCAGCTGCAGAAATGATGTGCCTCATTTTAAGGCTGCAGGGAAATGTCTGCCATCTGGTGGACAGTCGTGGGGAGCACTGTAAATTTACCTCACCCACCGGAATAGAAACGTTACTGCCAAAATGAGTAACACAAATCTTTGGAATATCTTTGTCTTACTAGCACACACACCTTTATCTATATCACTCGTTAGGGAAAATTGATTGCCACATCAATTTTCTGCACAACTGATGTGCAGCAGTGAAAGGTTTACAAAGGGAATCTTTAGTTTTATAGTTATAAAATCAAATATAATTTCAAAAACTGAATTTTCTGGGAACTACATCAGATAGGATGCAGCCTTTGGGCTCCTTAATAGGAACCCCGCCCCCCTCCCCCGCCCCAACCACCCCAGCAGCAGCCAGTCTGCGCTGGGATTGGCTCACACTGGCTCATGGGAGCACATCTGCTTCCAAACCTCAGTTCAGTGATTTCAGGTTGATAGCTTGAAACTGGCCGGGGTAGAAGTATTTATACTAAAACAAACCAACAAAATTGTCCAACCAGAGTTTATTGTTCAGAAGATCAGCTTACCAGCACACCATGCATATATCTCTTTTCTCAAAATCCCACCAATTAAGA
>NW_028097295.1:0-616 GCF_014824575.4 Sturnira hondurensis | reverse complement strand
CTGATGTTAGTGAAATTGCACTCACAAAGTTTAAAATCAGGTCAAGGAGATAGGTAGTCCGAAGACTGGTAGGACTTATTATTTCAAGTAATAAATACACAAAACTTTGGAAACACAATGTTTTAAGTTTCAGAAGAGTAGACTCTCTGTTTTTATTATTATTATTATGTTGTAATGAAGATTGCTTGGGTTTGCCTTGTTGTCAACGTTCTCTGTGACTTGCTTTTGTAGAGAATCTTTTCTGTGACCTTGTCCTCCATATATAACAAATATTTACTTTTAAGAAAACATTTAACTAATTTTAATTGCTTTCTGATCACCTAAGATTATTATCTTTATTGAAAACTTTCAGAGTCATAGCCTCAGACTTTTCATATATTGCATTTGACTGCAATCTATCGGCCAGGCAAAATAGTCAAAGCGGGCAGATGCTGACTCAGACCCTCCAGCTAATGATTCCAATAGTTTGCCCTTGTCTTACTGTCTGTCTGCTAAAATTAGTGCTTACTGCCCTGGCTGGTGTAGCTCAGTGGATTGAGCGAGGGCCTGTGAACCACACGATCTCGGTTCGATTCCCAGTCAGGGCACATGCCTGGGTTGCAGGCCAGTTCCTTGC
>NW_028097294.1:0-1572 GCF_014824575.4 Sturnira hondurensis | reverse complement strand
CAAGAAATAGCCAACCTTCCAGACACACAGTTAAAAATACTGCTGATCAGGATGCTCACAGAATTGGCTTGATTTTAGCCCCAAATTAGGGGAACATATGAAGGCTAAACTGATTGAAGTGAAGGGAAATGCACAAGAAACCAATAGTGATGGAAGGAAAACTGGGACTCATATCAAAGGAGTGGACCAGAAGGAAGAAAGAAACGACCAAACAGAAAAGAAGGAAGACACAAGAATTCAAAAAAATGAGGAGAGGCTTAGGAACCTCCAGGACATCTTTAAACGTTCCAACATCCAAATTATAGAGGTACCAGAAGGGGAAGAGGAAGAGCAACAAGGGGAAAACTTATTTGAACAAATAATAAAGGAGAACTTCCCCAGTCTGGCAAAGGAAATAGACTTCCAGGGAAGCCAGGAGGCTCAGAGCCCCAAAGAAGTTGGACCCAAGAAGGAACACATCAAGGCACATCATAATTACATTAGTCAAGATTAAAACGAAGGAGAGAATTCTAGAAGCAGCAAGACATAAGGGGACAGTCACCTATAAAGGAGTGCCCATCAGACTATCAGCGGATTTCTCAAAAGAGACCTTACAGGCAAGAAGGGGCTGGAAAGAAGTATTCCAAGTCATGAAATCCAAAGACCTACAGCCAAGATTGCTCTATCCAGCAAAACTTTCATTTAGAATGGAAAGGCAGATAAAGTGCTTCTCAGATAAGGTCAAGTTCAAGGAGTTTATCATCACCAAGCCCTTATTATATGAAAGTTTAAAGGGACTTACCTAAGAAAACGTAGATAAAAAATATGAACAGTGAAAGAACAGCAAACTCACAGTTATTAACAACCACACCTAAAACAAAATCAAACTAAGAGGACAACTAGATTGGGAGTGGAAACATAGAAATGGAGATCCCATGGAGAGTTAGCAACAGGGGAGTGGGAGGAGGAGAAGGGGGGAGAAGGTACAGAGAATAAGTAGCATAGATGGTAGGTAGAAAATAGACAGGGGGGCAGGAATACTATGGAAAATACAGAATCTAAAGAACTTGTCACACATGGACATGAATGAAAGGGGGGGAATGGAGGGGGAGGGGTGTGCAGGGTAGAGGGGAGTGAAGGGGGGAATGGGACAACTGTAATGGCATAATCAATAAAATACATTTAAAACATTGCTCTCAAGAAAAAAAAAAACACTGTATAAGAAAAACTTGTCAACCAAGGATTCTATTTCAGATGTAACTGTCCTTTAAAAATGGAGAAAAATATTAAGACTTTTTCATATAAAACAAAAGCTGAAAGAATATATTAATACTAGACTTCCCTATCAGAAATGTTAAAGGGAGGCCTTCAATCTGAAAACAGGATAGTAGGTAGCAACACAAAGTCATATTAAAATAAAATCTCCCAATGAACAAATATAGTAACCTGTATTATTATAATTTTGTTGCATAAGTCCATTTTTAATTCTCATGTAAAATAAAGAACATTAAAAACTATTTTAATAGGTATACAATATATAAAAGATGTACTCTGTGACATCAATAACAAAATAGGAAGGTCCAGTTGTTCAGG
>NW_028097293.1:0-992 GCF_014824575.4 Sturnira hondurensis | reverse complement strand
GTATTGTCCTTGGGAGGGGCCCCTGTTTTCTGTAGCAGTTTTTGGCATCCCTTGGTGGGCCAAGTATTGCCCCCGCCTCGGACCCTTGTTCGGTAACAGTTTTTGGTGAGCCAGACAGGAGAGTAATTGTTCGTGGCAGACCGACCCCCTCAGAGAGAGAGGTGAGAGAGAGGTGCGAGAGAGTGAGACTTTGGAATTTTCCCAGTCTCTGAGCAATTCTCTGGGCTCTTGAGGGCATCGGCCGCCTAATCACGCCTGGAAAGGTGAAAAGGAAACAAAGCAGTGAGGGAGCAGAGACGTGAAAGTGTTTGGGGATGAAGACTTAGTTTCTGACTGCTCTTTTGCAACAATGGAGCTGGAATTGTGGGCGATAGCAGGGGAAATACCTGGTCTTTATGCCATCTGTATTCTTTTTGCTTTGAACCTTTGTTTGCTTTGTTGGAACTGTGTGAGTAGTTCTACAGAGGAGTGTGTAGTGGTCCAGCAGGAGAAAGGGGTCTCAGAACCCCTCCCTGATAGTAGATCACAGGAGGAGAAAGATGATGAGGAAAGAAACCTCATTAATGCTCTGAACCTGGGGAATGAGGGACCCCAGAGAGTGGGAACTCTTGTGCTGACGCTACCTTCTGGGGAGGTGAGGCCCACTACGGCTTCTCCTGCCCTGCAAGTGGGAGAAGTCTCCACCACAGATTTGCAGCCTCTGCAAGTGGGCTCTGCACACCCACCGCACCAGGGGTTGGCAGGGGCCACCTTGGCTCCTGAAAATGGAGCAGCAGGGCCCCCACATTCACAGGTGGGCGAAGCCTGCTTTCCACCTGCATTGGTGATGGTAGCTTCAGTGCATCACTCCCAATGGGTGGAGAGCGGCTTTGTGGTGCCCCCACACCGATGGGTGGAAGGGGCCTTGGGGGCTTCCAGGGCTCCTGAAACTGGAGTCCTGGGACCTTCGCAGTTGGGTGGAACCAAAGTCCGGGTGCTGCCATTTTGGGTAA